>NW_028168938.1:70000-163864 GCF_963971535.1 Notolepis coatsorum | reverse complement strand
CACATACACTCAGACATACGCGCACGCACGCACACGTACGAGAACGCACAAGGATAGAACACGTGGTACAGATTGCGACTCCTTGGTCTACCCCCAAGTCCCCAACCCACATGACGCATGCATTTGCATGCACGAGCATAATTGCACACACCACAGACACACACACACATACTGCACACACACACACACACACACACACACACACACACACACACACACACACACACACACACACACACACACACACACACACACACACACACACACACACACACACACACACACACACATAAAATCTTTATCACAAACCGCACAAACATTTACACCAATTTATTATAAATGATAAATTCTTAAGTTTAGACGTGTGTGAAAGGTTTTGATTGACATTTTTTGATTGAAATTGTATTAACAGATTGCAGAATGGGTACAGTACAGTACAGCTCAATACACACAATTGTTAAGGGGATGCAGACCAGAGAAAGACTTTCGTCTTGTTTACATCAGGGTCCCCCATTTTCAATTCATCATAAATGTGACATACATGACATATATACAGATAGACAGTACTGCTACATCTATACATTTATGACATACCAGATTTACAAATACAGTACTGTTTGTGATACAAAAAAAGAGTCTAAAAAAGAGAGTACATTTGACAAAGAAACTGTACATTAGAGGAGGTTGGGTATAGGTGGGGTGGAGGGGGGAAACTGTACATTGGAGGTGGTTGGGTATGGGGTGGGGGTGGGGGACTGTACATTGGAGGTGGGTGGGTGGGGTGGGTTGGGTAGGCGGGGTGGGGGGGGTATCTGTACATTGGATTATCGACAAAACCTTACTTGGTCCCAAGAAGAGGATCTTGTGTATTATTGGGTTAGGACATTTACTGTACATTGGAGGGGGTTGGGTTAGGACATTTACAGGGGCCAGTTTCGAATTGCAGTCTCCCGTAGGTGCTCTTTGAGAGTGGTTTTGAAAGTGGGTAGTGATTCACATTCCTTTACGGCTGTGGGTAGGGCGTTCCACATTGATGTGGCATAATTGCAAAACGTGTTTTCTCCCTTGTTTGAGCCGAATCTGGGTTTAACATGATTTGTGGAGCTCCCTCTGGTGTTGTGATTGTGGTATTCACTGAC
Source organism: Notolepis coatsorum (assembly GCF_963971535.1). Classification (NCBI taxonomy): domain Eukaryota; kingdom Metazoa; phylum Chordata; class Actinopteri; order Aulopiformes; family Paralepididae; genus Notolepis; species Notolepis coatsorum. The sequence goes on along the minus strand of NW_028168938.1, from coordinate 162,725 downwards.
CTTTGGGAAGTATTTTGACATGTACATGGGTACCATAGTCATGTAGTGTATCTTGTAGACCAGGCCCATTGCAAGTTGCTGTACTCTGTCGTCTACTCTAAGCCATCCTAGGTTGTCAAAGTGGGCAGGGGTGAGGTGGGTTCTAGGCTTCAGGTCAAGCAGTAGTCTGACCAGTTTGTTTTGTGATGTTTGTAATTTTGTTTTTAGCGCCTTTGAGGTGCTTTGGTACCAGTAGGTCTGATGCCCTACTAAGACTTTTAATGTCTTGTAATGTTTGAAATGCTTAAAACAAAGTCTACAAAGTAATGTTTTCAATCCCGTCATGTGAAGTTACTATATAGCCCAATGGAGGTGATTGCCTTTGTGTTCTATAAAGAGAATGGTGGATAACACACCATATATACCTATTCCTAATTTGTTCTCTCTGGGTGTTTTCCAAAAGGAATTCTTCCTGAGGGCAATATTCTAATTTATTCCATTCTAGCCTGTTTTTATTTTCTTTATTTTGTGGAATGGAGTTCAAAAGTTCAAAATCCCACAAAGGAGCAGCAGTGGTCTGAGGGTTAGTGAAGCGGCTTGTGACCGGAAAGGTCGCTGGTTCCATAAAATGGACTGGCAGGAGAAATCTGGGTGGAGAAGTGAATGAATAGCACTCTCATTGCAACAGTGTCAGACTGGTTGTACTGGGCAGATCCTAGTGGTCAACAGTGTCAGACTGTGGTTGTACTGGGCAGATCCTAGTGGTCAACAGTGTCAGACTGTGGTTGTACTGGGCAGCTCCTAGTGGTCAACAGTGTCAGACTGGTTGTACTGGACAGCTCCTAGTGGTCAACAGTGTCAGACTGGTTGTACTGGGCAGTTCTTAGTGGTCAACAGTGTCAGACTGTGGTTGTACTGGGCAGCTCCTAGTGGTCAACAGTGTCAGACTGGTTGTACTGGGCAGCTCCTAGTGGTCAACGGTGTCAGACTGTGGTTGTACTGGGCAGCTCCTAGTGGTCAACAGTGTCAGACTGGTTGTACTGGGCAGTTCTTAGTGGTCAACAGTGACAGACTGTGGTTGTACTGGGCAGCTCCTAGTGGTCAACCGTGTCAGACTGGTTGTACTGGGCAGCTCCTAGTGGTAAACAGTGTCAGACTGTGGTTGTACTGGGCAGTTCCTAGTGGTCAACAGTGTCAGACTGGTTGTACTGGGCAGCCCCTAGTGGTCAACAGTGTCAAACTGTGGTTGTGCTGGTCAGCTCCTAGTGGTCAACCGTGTCAGACTGGTTGTGCTGGGCAGTTCCTACTCCTAGTGGTCAACAGTGTCAGACTGGTTGTACTGGGCAGCTCCTAGTGGTCAACAGTGTCAGACTGTGGTTGTACTGGGCAGTTCCTAGTGGTCAACAATGTCAGACTGGTTGTACTGGGCAGCTCCTAGTGGTCAACAGTGTCAAACTGTGGTTGTGCTGGGCAGCTCCTAGTGGTCAAGTGACAGACTGTGGTTGTACTGGGCAGCTCCTAGTGGTCAACAGTGTCAGACCGTGGTTGTACTGGGAAGCCCCTAGTGGTCAACAGTGTCAGACTGTGGTTGTACTGGGCAGTTCCTAGTGGTCAACAGTGTCAGACTGTGGTTGTACTGGGCAGCTCCTAGTGGTCAACAGTGTCAGACTGTGGTTGTACTGGGCAGCTCCTAGTGGTCAACAGTGTTAGACTGTGGTTGTACTGGGCAGCTCCTAGTGGTCAACAGTGTTAGACTGTGGTTGTACTGGACAGCTCTCAGGTGTGAATGTGTGAAGCGGGGCATTGCTGCTCAGCGAACTAACCCTGAGTAAATAAAGGTAAAGTAAAAATGAGCGGAACCCTCCCGCTCCTCAGTCCATCCCAGTTCTCTTGATCATTTGCACATCCTTGAAAACCAGCCTACATTATGGGCAAATCAGTAGCCTATTCAAATTACATCAGCGCCATCATGAGGTGACGAAGGGTAAATACACATGTAATACGGAAGCTATGAGGGAGAAACAGAGACATTTGTGAACATTGTTAAGATGTACCCCAATCTATTAAAGGGGAATGTCACACATTTTAAGAATTCACATAATGTTCTACCTGTGCCACCCACATCCACATGACAGTTCAGTCATTATTTGTGAACATGCAATACTCTCCCCTAAAGCTAGAAATCAGAGAGAGAGAACCCTGGGCCTGGTCTACAAGATACACTATACTATACGACTAAGGTACCCATGTACTTGTCAAATACTTCCCAAAGGTCAGTGAATACCACGACCACAACACTAGAGGAAGCTCAACAAATCATGTTAAACCCAGATTCGGCTCAAACAAGGGACTAAACACGTTTCGCAATTATGCCACATCAATGTGGAACGCCCTACCCAAAGCTGTAAAGGAATGTGAATCCCTACCCACATTCAAAACCGCTCTAAAAGAGCACCTACGGGAGGCTGCAATTCGAAACTGGCCACCGTAAATGTCCCAACCCCCCCAACCCCTTCCTAATAGACAGTCTCCTCCCCTCCGTATGTATATATTCTCTCCCCACCGTATGTATATTTATCTCCCACCCACCCACCCCCTCCTAATGTACAGTCTCCTCCCCACCGTATGTATATAGTCTCTCCCCACCGTATGTATATTTATCTCCCACCCACCCACCCCCTCCTAATGTACAGTCTCCTCCCCATCATATGTATATACTCTGTCAGGATCTATGGGTAACAGTACTGTATATTTGCATATCATATATGTTACAAATGTAACAGTACTATATACCTGTATGTCATGTATGTCCCTATGCCATAAATGTCATGATGTCATGTATGTTGTGTAATGTCATAAATGTCACTATGAATTGAAAATGGGGGACCTGATGTAAACAAGACAAACGTCTTTCTCTGGTCTGCATCCCCTTAACAATTGTGTGTATTGAGCCGTACTGGTCGATTGCCGTTACACACAGCTAGAGTTAAAAATCAAAATGGATCGGTATCAGGTTCCACCATGAATGCATGAAAGGTAGCCTGGGGAGATTCCCCCCGTCGTTTCTGAGGTGGGGGTGTCTGTGTGGGAGAGTGTATTAAGAGGAGGGCCCCGACAGATGTCTCCCACAATTCATCTCTCTCTCTGGTCGCTGTAGGGGACATACACACACACACACACACAACACACACACACACACACACACACACACACACACACACACACACACACACACACACACACACACACACACACACACACAACACACACACACACACACACACACACACACACACACACACACACACACACACACACAATATGGCATATCTACTGCTGCTGGAAGATATCGCTGATCGTGCACTGAGGAGGGAGCATCAGCACCACGACCATGTGGACCTATTCACAGAGAGCGATGAGGACCTAGTGGGACACTTCAGGCTTACCAAGACCTGTGCAACACCCTGGAGCCAGCAGCACTGAGGAGCCGGACCAGACGCTCACACCTGTGCCACCACACGTCCAGGTACTGTCCACCCTGGAGCCAGCAGCACTGAGGAGCCGGACCAGACGCTCACACCCTGTGACACCACACGTCCAGGTACTGTCCACCCTGGACACGTGTGCATCAAGGCACCCTCCCAGATGCGTTTCCATATCTCAACAGAAAGCACTATCACTCCATCAACCCTCAAATCATCTGCATCGCTCAGAACCACCTGCTCAACGTGGTCTCCCACTTCCCAGGGGGCTCTGTGGGTGTGCACCTCGAGTATATGTCCAGCAACCGTAGGCTTCTATTCTTCTAAGGACTTGTTTCATTAGGATATCGTGGATATGTGCTGGCCCCTGGTTCATGACCCCACTCACCAACCCTCAGACGGAGCAGGAGGTGGCCTACAATGACTCGTTCCACTGTCGAGCGCAGCGTCGGACTGCTGAAAAGACGCTGGATGTGTTTGGACGCAGCAGCTGACACACCTCAGACGACCCTGAGCCCGCTGTTCCTCCTCCAGTGGTCAGCTTCTCTCTCCTGTTCCTCCTCCAGTGGCCAGCATCTCTCTCCTGTTCCTCCTCCAGTGGCCAGCTTCTCTCTCCTGTTCCTCCTCCAGCATCTCTCTCCTGTTCCTCCTCCAGTGGCCAGCTTCTCTCTCCTGTTCCTCCTCCAGTGGTCAGCTTCTCTCTCCTGTTCCTCCTCCAGTGGCCAGCTTCTCTCTCCTGTTCCTCCTCCAGCATCTCTCTCCTGTTCCTCCTCCAGTGGTCAGCATCTCTCTCCTGTTCCTCCTCCAGTGGTCAGCATCTCTCTCCTGTTCCTCCTCCAGTGGCCAGCTTCTCTCTCCTGTTCCTCCTCCAGCATCTCTCTCCTGTTCCTCCTCCAGCATCTCTCTCCCTGTTCCTCCTCCAGTGGTCAGCTTCTCTCTCCTGTTCCTCTCCAGTGGCCAGCATCTCTCTCCTGTTCCTCCTCCAGTGGCCAGCATCTCTCTCCTGTTCCCCCTCCAGTGGCCAGCTTCTCTCTCCTGTTCCTCCTCCAGTGGCCAGCTTCTCTCTCCTGTTCCCCCTCAGTGGTCAGCATCTCTCTCCTGTTCCCCCTCCAGTGGCCAGCTTCTCTCTCTGTTCCTCCTCCAGTGGCCAGCTTCTCTCTCCTGTTCCTCCTCCAGTGGCCAGCATCTCTCTCCTGTTCCTCCTCCAGTGCCAGCTTCTCTCTCTGTTCCTCCTCCAGTGGCCAGCTTCTCTCTCCTGTTCCTCCTCCAGTGGCCAGCTTCTCTCTCCTGTTCCTCCTCCAGCTTCTCTCTCCTGTTCCTCCTCCAGCATCTCTCTCCTGTTCCTCCTCCAGTGGTCAGCTTCTCTCTCCTGTTCCTCCTCCAGTGGTCAGCTTCTCTCTCCTGTTCCTCCTCCAGTGGTCAGCTTCTCTCTCCTGTTCCTCCTCCAGCTTCTCTCTCCTGTTCCTCCTCCAGTGGCCAGCTTCTCTCTCCTGTTCCTCCTCCAGTGGCCAGCTTCTCTCTCCTGTTCCTCCTCCAGTGGCCAGCTTCTCTCTCCTGTTCCTCCTCCAGTGGCCAGCATCTCTCTCCTGTTCCTCCTCCAGCTTCTCTCTCCTGTTCCTCCTCCAGTGGCCAGCTTCTCTCTCCTGTTCCTCCTCCAGTGGTCAGCATCTCTCTCCTGTTCCTCCTCCAGCTTCTCTCTCCTGTTCCTCCTCCAGTGGCCAGCTTCTCTCTCCTGTTCCTCCTCCAGCTTCTCTCTCCTGTTCCTCCTCCAGTGGTCAGCATCTCTCTCCTGTTCCTCCTCCAGCTTCTCTCTCCTGTTCCTCCTCCAGTGGTCAGCATCTCTCTCCTGTTCCTCCTCCAGTGGTCAGCATCTCTCTCCTGTTCCTCCTCCAGCTTCTCTCTCCTGTTCCTCCTCCAGTGGTCAGCATCTCTCTCCTGTTCCTCCTCCAGCATCTCTCTCCTGTTCCTCCTCCAGCATCTCTCTCCTGTGTTTTGTGATAATTTCTTTGGACTCTGATTTCACATGAGCCCATTTCTTTTTCACTTTAGCCGCTGTGCGCTCCGCTCCTGACGCCACGTTAACCTCACCTGTTTTCTCATCCCATGCCGATATTTTGGGGTGGCCTTGTACCCACCAATAAATTAAATGTCCGGCTAAAATGTCATGTTCTACAATATGACTTACTACTATAGGGTCTTTATACCTGTATCACTGTACATATTCATACTATAACTCTGCACATGCATCTGATGAGCACTATTACTCTGTAGTATTTATATATTTTCTACCCAGTTTAATCACATGTGCATTGTATATTTCTATTGCACTTTACTGTTACATTTGTACTCTGTTTGTATTTTGTTGTACTGTACTTGTGCTGTATAATGATGATTCATTTGAATCTAATCTAATCTAATTTTGATCAGTCGCAAATTGCTTTCACATTGCCTGTGGATTCTGTGTGCACACGGTCCTGTGGTTGCATGCCCTATAAGGAGCTCATACACCTGAATTTGCATACATAAACGCCTTATGTATGCAAATTCAGGTGTATGAGAAATTAATGCACGTTCCATTTAAGAATCCGCTGCATTCTTCATTTGGGGGAGCGCAGATGAGAACACATTTTCACGCGTTCGTGAATCCGGCGGGGATCTTTCTTAAGTTTGTTCTTATGAAGTTCATAAGAAGATATTTACGAAGATACTTATCAAAATGTTAGTGAATGAGGTCTAATGCAGTGGTTCTCAAACTGTGGTACGCGTACCACTAGTGGTACTTGGTGGTACTGCTGGTGGTACTTGAAAACATTTCCAAAAAAGCAAAAAAAAAAAAAAAAAAAAAAAAAAATCTTTTTGCAGTCAGGCCACTGAACTTAGAAGCAGGCCAGGCCGCGTGTAACTGTTCCGCAACAGTAAGTGACTTCCGGGGTAGGCCTGATTGGCCCCGACAGGCACGTGACGCGCAACTTTCTCTGCCGCGCGGCACGCTCCGCGGAGCCGAGCGGCAGAGCTTACGGAATTACGTAACCGTCCAAATACGCCATGACTCTCATTCGGCGCTATAGCTCACCTGGCAGAGCAGCGGTCCTGTGATCCTGCGGTCCGTTGTTGGTGAGTTCGAATCCCATCAAATCTTTTTTTTTTAACGTGATTTTTTTTTTAACGTATTCTTTCGCCGGTTAAGGTTAGGCATGGTTAAGGTTAAGGTTAAGGTTAGGCATTGTTTCGGAGTTGGTTAAGGTTAGAACGGTTAAGTTTAGGCGCTGTTAAGGAGCTGGTTAAGGTTAGAGTTTGTCTTAGAGAATGGCAATATTCTTTCTATGGTTAAGGTTAGGCATGGTTAAGGTTAAGGTTAAGGTTAGGCATTGTTTCGGAGTTGGTTAAGGTTAGAACGGTTAAGTTTAGGCGCTGTTAAGGAGCTGGTTAAGGTTAGAGTTTGTGTTAGAGAATGGCAATAGACAGCCTATTTCCGCGCGACAGCTCTCAGCAGCCTCGTTGCGCGTCCTGAGTTTGCCGCGTCACGTGCCTGTCGGGGCCAATCAGGCCTACCCCGGAAGTCACTTACTGTTGCGGAACAGGTACACGCGGTCAGGCCGCGTGTTGCTTTTTAACAGCGGAGCAGTGCAAGAATGTGACAATTTGACCATGTGACCGCGGCAACGCGGGAGAGCGGCAGTGCGGAAATAGGCTGTCTCTAAGACAAACTCTAACCTTAACCAGCTCCTTAACAGCGCCTAAACTTAACCGTTCTAACCTTAACCAACTCCGAAACAATGCCTAACCTTAACCATAACCATGCCTAACCTTAACCTTAACCATAGAAAGAATATTGCCATTCTCTAAGACAAACTCTAACCTTAACCAGCTCCTTAACAGCGCCTAAACTTAACCGTTCTAACCTTAACCAACTCCGAAACAATGCCTAACCTTAACCTTAACCTTAACCATGCCTAACCTTAACTGGCGAAAGAATACACGTTAAAAAAAAAATCACGTTAAAAAAAAAGATTTCATGGGATTCGAACTCGTCAACAACAGACAGCAGGACCGCAGGACCGCTGCGCTGCCAGGTGAGCTGAGCGCCGAATGAAAATCATGGCGGATTAGGGCGGTTACATAATTCCGCAAGCTCTGCCGCACCTGCCGCGGGGCGTGTCGCAGCCAATCAGGGAAAACGTGGAAGCAACGGCAGCACTGCTCCGCTGTTATTAAGCAATAGGCGGCCAGGCCAGTGTTTCTGGTTGCGGCGGTGCGATAGTTAGATAATCTAAGTGGGGAACAACCAGGAGATCACTGTGACAGAGAGTAATGCCGTCTAAACAGTCATAAATCTTTAATTCAACTTCAGCCCTGATCATAACCATTTATTTTTAGATTTCTTGTAATGTCAGATAAAAAATGAAATACTCCCACTTTTCTGAAAAGAGTTGGTGTTAAATCTGACATTACAAAAAATCCATCAAAATATGTGTTGCTGCTAATCATTGACACATGCCTAGCCTGTAATAATCCCCCCCAGAAAAATGTACTTTGCATTTGATATATTGAAAATATTTTACTTTTTGTGTGTTTTTTAACAATAATTTGTGATGCCATCACACAAACTGGCATTTAAAGGGTAAACATTCAAAAATGTATTGAATGTGTGTTTTCTTTTCTTTTTTACAATAATTTGTGATGCCCATCACAAACACTGGCATTTAAAGGGTAAAATTTCAAAAATTCCTGCACCAGAATGCAGGAAATTAAGTTTTTGTAACAGAATAATTGTGTGTGTGTGTGTGTGTGTGTGTGTGTGTGTGTGTGTGTGTGTGTGTGTGTGTGTGTGTGTGTGTGTGTGAGTGAATGACGGACAATTGCTTGCTGTGTGAGAGAGAGAGAGAGAGAGAGTGAGAGAAAGAGAGAGAGACAGAGAGATAGAGAGAGATTTAAGTACATTTGCTGAAATACAGTTGTTCTTAATTTTCTCACTTGCTATGTGAGAATGTTAGTTATTATGTTCTCAATGCCCCTTGCATTGTATGAGTTGTGTGGAAGCGTTTGCTAGTTCTAGTGCTATCCCTTTGTACATTGTGGCTGTGTCTGACAAAAGTTAACAATAAATAATGGTATTAGGAATACATTTGCCTCCTGCGTGAACTGTGCATAGCTGAATAGACTGTATTTTAACGCCGGTCATATGGTGGTACTTGGAGAGCCAGCTACATTCTCAGGTGGTACTTGGTGTAAAAAGTTTGAGAACCACTAGTCTAATGTATGTACCATTACCACTGTAGAATATTTTTTTTATCTTGTCACAGTCTTTGTGTCTTTTGCATAAAAGCTCGACCTTGAAGGCAACGACAGGACATGACACACAGCAAACACAAACATTTTATTACAAGGACACATTATACACACTACTAACAACAGCAAACGCGAACATTTCAATACAAGAACACATATTATCCAGACTACTATGCTATGCCTCACACAATAACACTTGGACTATACTATATTCTACAAAAACACCACAAACTTTATATACATCCAACACTTAGTCAGAACTACTTTGTACAACGGAGAGGGTGATCGGCTGTCCCCTGCCCTCCCTCGGGTCCCTGCGCGACTCCAGGGCGCTGAAGAGGGCAAGAAAGATCATGGCCGACCCCTCCCAAAGGCTGGGAAAGCTCGTCACAGACGAAGTCTCTTCCCCCCAGCCGCTAGGCTGATCAATGCCTCAATCTGAATCTGAATCTGAATCTGACACAGAGAGAGATTGTTTCTTGTTTTTGTTTTGTTTTATTGTGGATCCCCATTAGTCTACACCAAAGTGAGACTACTCTTCCTGGGGTCCAAACATTAAAAATACAAACACACACAAAAAAGTTAAATAAAAATATAAAACCACAAACATTGAAGTACTCCCAAGAAAACATCACAATGAACAAAACAGTGACTAAAAGCTCACTCAATATTCATAAGTTAGATATCACAATTCTAATGATTTTAACTCATAATATAGCATAACTTTTCTCCCGATCACCTCTGATTGGCAGATTTTTATATCGGGGTAGAAGTATGGGTAGAGTTTCTCAGTGAAGGTTTCTTCATGAGTGTAGATGTGAGTCATGTCTTTATGGTCGTAGAAGGACACCTCCCCCCTGTCGTAGTCCAGCTGCACTGTGATCCTCTGCAGCCTCCTCTTCACTTTGAGGGTCTTACCCCGACCATTAGTGTACTTACCACTGCTGTGCCATATAGCCCAGATTCCAGATTTTTGTAGCTCCCCTTTCCATGACTCATTAATTACACCTACCTCCCATTCAGGATTGTCTCCAACCTCCACCTTCCAGGTGTGTCTTCCTGAGCTGAAGCCTTCAGAACCCAGAACACCTGGGGTCAGATCATCAGACAGAAAGAGACAGAGAGACCAGGGGCTTGCGGTGTTTGGGTCCAGAATGACAGGACTGAACTTGACCCTCTCCTTCATCTTCTCCCAGACTCTGAAGGTCAGGTTGCCCAGGTGTTTGGCCTCGTCTATCAGCGCTCCTGGGACCAGCTGTGGATCCGGCAGCTTATACTGAGTTCTGGAAGAACATTCAGGAGTCAGTGCTACTCTGGGTTTGGCTTCGGAGAAGAGAGAGAGAGAGAGAGAGGAGATAACTTACCTTTTCACAGTGGTCTTGTAGTTCTGTGGAGGTAGAGAAAGTTCAAGTTAAACACTAATAAACATCCCCAACCAGTCATTCCATATGAACTTAGAGAGAACTGTCCTGACCTGCAGGAAGGAGACGTCTTCAGCTCTCAGCTCCTCTTCTATGGCTCTGATTGTGTCTGAAAGGGTTGAAATCGCTCTGCTCAGTCCCTTAATCTTCTCCTTCATCATCTGACTCTTCTGCTTCTCTTCCTTCCTCAGTGCAGCTACCCTGGCCTCCTCTTCCTCTTGTAGAAACTGCTGAAGCTTCTTAAACTCCTTTATAATCTGCCACTCTGTGTGCTGGGTCTGGACCTGGAGACATGGGGTTAAACATGTACCTCTGTCACACAATGGGCAGAAGATATAAAACATCTCACTGTTGCAAATTCAGTTGTTTTTCTTTTCACTTCATACAATAATGAACAACAATGGCATTGTTTACACTATTACCTATTAGGGGTGTAACGGTACGTGTATTCGTCCCGCAAATTTACGGTACGGCCGTCACGGTGCGGTACGTGCAGCCATACGAAGAATACGCCTCAGCGCAAACGCACCAGTCGCACATGCAGGCACTCGCGAGGTCCGTGCAAGAACAGCGCGCGTGGCCGGGCACACCGAGTCCGACTTCAGAGCCGGCGAAAGTGCACGGAGAAAGGCACATTTACATTGGAACAGCTGCATTACAATTACAAAGGTCATTACAATTTTACAGTTTTCTTTCGTTTTCTTGTTCGCCCAATAATGTTAACCAAATGAAACCAATGGAAAGAAACACACCAACAAACACACCAACATTCTCCCCCGCCGGACTCAAGTAGGGTAAATCTGCAGTGTCGCAGCCCCATACATTGCCGGACTCACAGACACAGCTGATCAAAAAAAAAAAAAGAAAAACATACGTTTCCTATAGAAAATTATTCTATTTAATAATAATAATTATCATAAATATAATATAAAAAAAATTATTTTAAGAAAAAAAAATATTATATTAATAATTATTATATATAATTTTTCTGTTGTACCGAACTCGTACCGAACCGTGACCCCAATACCGAGGTACGTACCGAACCATGGCTTCTGTGTACTGTTACACCCCTATTACCTACACATTGCACACTACCTACACACTACGCACTACATATTGTTTACACACTCTTACCTATACACTGCACACTACATATTGTTTACACTCTTACCTACACACTACGCACTACATATTGTTTACACACTCTTACCTATACACTGCACACTACATATTGTTTACACTCTTACCTATACACTACGCACTACATATTGTTTACACTCTTACCTACACACTACGCACTACATATTGTTTACACTCTTACCTATACACTACGCACTACATATTGTTTACACTCTTACCTATACACTGCACACTATATTGTTTACACTCTTACCTATACACTGCACACTACATATTGTTTACACTCTTACCTATACACTGCACACTACATATTGTTTACACTCTTACCTATACACTGCACACTACATATTGTTTACACTCTTACCTATACACTGCACACTACATATTGTTTACACTCTTACCTATACACTGCACACTACATATTGTTTACACTCTTACCTATACACTGCACACTACATATTGTTTACACTCTTACCTATACACTGCACACTACATATTGTTTACACTCTTACCTATACACTGCACACTACATATTGTTTACACTCTTACCTATACACTGCACACTACATATTGCCACTGGAACTTGATATTGGTACCTTTATGTGTTCTGCTGCTTGGTCACATTTTAGTTTAATTTCATGAAAGGTTCCAAGCTTATTCTGTAAGAGCCTCAGTGCAGCCTGGAGCTCCTCCTGCAATGAAACATATGTTCTGGAGAAACATGCGTTTTACTTTGAAAGATAAACAGGTGTTTCTGTGTGTCGAAGAGCAACCAAACAAAGAAAAAATCAAAGTAGAACCCTGTACTCTCCACAGTGTAGGTTGTTATTATATAATGTTCTATTTTACTTATATTATTCAATATAATATATCGTAAAAATTATATAATATATCATAAAATTCATTTTACAAGTGCTGATTTATGATTTTATTAGGATCCCCATTAGCTGATGTTTTTCCTGGGGTAAAACACATAACATATAAACATGACAATAGATAATTTACAGACGACCAAGTGGTACTCAAATCAGAAAGTGAAAGTGATCATTTCTCTCAAACATATTACTATACATACCATTATTCTTATTGGTATGGAATCATACATAGTACAATATATATTACATAATGCAGGATATATTAATATTTACTAAATTCACAAGCAGTGAGATACCATAAACATACATACATAATACTACATATTTTACCCTGATTCAAAGACACTGGATATATACATACAAAGTAAACTTGTACCAGCTATTGCATTTGTATAGGCTATTGACATTCCTACCACTAAAATAAATGTAACTGTGTGTGTGTCTAAAATGTACAGAATGTATTTACTGCATAAGGTGAAGGCTGTATCGTTTAATTCCATTCCCACCTCGGCGGACTACGCAATTATCACTCTGGGTGAAAGATATATTGGTGTAGATTTAGGAATAAAAAGTTCTCCATTTACAATCCTGCCCGTTTTGCGCAATCATAATTTTAAAGTTGCGACTAGATCTTTCCTCGCGAACGGATACTTGGTCACTGCATAGTTTTATTTGACATTTTCACAGTGTGTGCAATGCTGTGTTGTTGGTGTAGGGAGAAGGGGATATGATTTAAATGTATGGTTAATTGTAACACTTCCTCCGGTCCTGTGGGACCAGGGCCCCGTTCCATGTACGTGGTTCAACTAAGTCGATCAACATGTCCATTATCCAGCTTCAGTTAACCCGATGTTCAAAGCCGGGATTTTCCTGTTTCACAAAGGAGGATTCAGTCTCGTTAACTCAAGCCAGACTTGAGAGTCAGGCTCAAGTCAGGCTAGATGCGCGCTCCCGTTTTAGGTGGAAAGCCAGCACGTATCGATGGCAGAGACCCTGATTCTCAACGGCATTGATTGATTAATTGATTTAAGACTTTATTGACAGATTGCAATAGGCTCAATCGCCTCGCCGACAAGTTAAATGCGTTATCTATAGGCTAATTCTAAGTCCCTCATTACCTCAATCAATCAGATTATATTTCTTTAAACTTGCCTGCTGGATTGAATAATCAAATGAGATCTTGCTAGCGAAAATTATTAGTTAACTGTTATACAGAATTACGATACGGCTCTCTTACCCATTGATTGATGTATAGTCAATCTTTTACTTATCTTCTCTGTGGTGTAACGGGTTCTTCTTTTGACTTTCACACGGACGACCGGGGTTCAAGGCCCTAGTCTTTTCCTTCTTTTTGCAATATAGGAATAATTCAATTTGGTGCACGTTGAGAGCTATATAAAGAATGACATCCTCAATGCATGTAGATTTATAATATTTTAACTTAAAACCAGGCTACTTTGGCGTATAATCATTAATATTATATTCAAAAAAATCATATTGGAAACACGGGGATTTGAACCCCGGTCGCTGAACTGGCAGGGATGAGCACTACCGCTGGGCCACTGGGCCAGATGGGATAAATTCATTGTTTATACATTAATGAACGAGAGACCCGTGTTTAGAATATCCGTTGTTTTGAATGAAGTTTACCTCTTTATCCTCATTCATTAATGTGACGTCAACGGCTCATTCAATTTCTCAAATCCGTCAAACAGCGCATCTCATCAGACATCTTAATCCCAGTTACAATTAAAATAACCACATCATGTGTACATCGCACGAGCGAGCGCCACCGTCGCCACGGTATATATAACGTGCATTATTTAGGACAAAGTGAATTTAATATCAGCATTTTGGGTCTATTTTACATTTCAAAAGCCCCCTCTGGAAGAATGGAGCACAAAAACGTAATTCAGAATGGTATAATGCAGATCGTAGACTGTGGGAATAGTTTCAGGAAACGGGCTGTCACTTCTTTGCGGGGGCGTGGCGATAGTTCAGGCTAACTTGAACTTGAACTCTGCTTTCGAGCAGGCTCAAACTTTTGGATATGTTGTCATGGTGATTTGGGAAATCCAGGTACATGAAATCGGAAAGTCAGGCTAACACAGTTAGCCTGATAAAGTTATCCGGCTAACTCGGTTATCCCGGTACATGGAACGGGGCCCAGGACTCAGACAGTATTCACAAGTACCTCCCATTAACAATAACCCTCAGTCTACATTGCCACCCGGTGGGCTGATGCCAATCTGGCATCAGCTCACACACCAACTTATTGTTATTTATTGTCAGTTGTGTTTGTTGTGTTTATTATCTGTTGTCTCCACTTTGTTAGTCTTGTGTTCCCCTGTCTGTGGTTTGTAATTATGTTTTAGTCTGGTTGTTTGTTATTGTTTTCCCAGTACTCTGTGCTCTATTGTTTCTGTCTACCACACCTGTGTCTTGTTTGTAAATTACCCTCTGTGTCTTGTCAATTAGTCTTGTGTATTAAGTCCTGTCTGTCCTGCCCTGCTGTGCGCGGTCATTGTTAAATGTTACCTGTGTCGTGTATGTACCTTGTGTGTTAGTAAACTGTTCATCGTCACGCTCTGTCTCCGGTCTCATCTATACTCTGCCATCTGGGTCCATCTGTCCATCATGCCAAAGAAGCGTAGGACTAATCGTAACAGAATGACCGCGCCGAACTTGGACCCGGCAGAGAGGAGAGACGGAGCCAGCTTCACGCTCGGGATCCTGGGCGCTTCCGTCCTGCGTGCCGACCAGGCGACCGCTATGGGTCTGGCACCATGGGACGCAGTGGCTGGGCCAGCGGCACCGATGATATCGGGTGCTTGCGCCGCGGCCACCCCGGTGCTGGATCCCTGGGTGGGAAGTCGCCTGGTCCGCAGGGGAGCGTCGGGGACGGGGCGCGGATCCCGACGCCACAGCCCCAGGGGAGGGGGTTTCCAGGACCGCAGGTCTTCCTCGCCGGCCTGGTCGAGGTCTCCTCCGCCCTGGGAGGTTCCAGAAGACGAGCCACCACCATGGCAGACCTGGAGGAAGACGTCGGATTCCGCTGCCGGAGGGACCCCGGTTGGGGGTCCTGCACCGCGTCCTGTCGCCAGGGAGCCTCCGGTTCGGGGTTCGGCGGGGGGTCTCGCCACCGTGGAGACCCCAGCCCCAGGTCGCGCTCCGGAGCCGTCGTCTCTTCCTCCCATCCTTCCCTGCTCCAGCCCTCCTCGTCAGCCCCCTCCCCCCGTTCCTGTTCCCGCAGGCCCCGTCCCTCGAACCCCCATCCTCCCCCCTCTTCTTTTCGCCGATGCGGCTTCCGTCCCCCCCACCCTCCCCGTTCCCGGGGGGCCTGTTGGGTCGCCTGGGAGTCGACCTTCGAGGGCGGGGTACTGTAACACTTCCTCCGGTCCTGTGGGACCAGGACTCAGACAGTATTCACAAGTACCTCCCATTAACAATAACCCTCAGTCTACATTGCCACCCGGTGGGCTGATGCCAATCTGGCATCAGCTCACACACCAACTTATTGTTATTTATTGTCAGTTGTGTTTGTTGTGTTTATTATCTGTTGTCTCCACTTTGTTAGTCTTGTGTTCCCCTGTCTGTGGTTTGTAATTATGTTTTAGTCTGGTTGTTTGTTATTGTTTTCCCAGTACTCTGTGCTCTATTGTTTCTGTCTACCACACCTGTGTCTTGTTTGTAAATTACCCTCTGTGTCTTGTCAATTAGTCTTGTGTATTAAGTCCTGTCTGTCCTGCCCTGCTGTGCGCGGTCATTGTTAAATGTTACCTGTGTCGTGTATGTACCTTGTGTGTTAGTAAACTGTTCATCGTCACGCTCTGTCTCCGGTCTCATCTATACTCTGCCATCTGGGTCCATCTGTCCATCATGCCAAAGAAGCGTAGGACTAATCGTAACAGTTAATAACACGTACGTTGTGGCCCGTTTCTCAGCTGTATCCAATCGCTTGCCTATAGCAAGTAGCGTATATACATATAACATTGTTTAGAAACCTATTTTGCGAACGTTAGAATGTGTTTTTTGTCCATTTTCGTCGAGATGTACTTTGTGGATGACATGCTAACATCACGTTACTGTTTACACAAATTTCTTGTTGTCTGTAACTTGGCCACAACGAGAGCTGCTATTGGTCTAGCGCAAGATACGTGACCAAACTCTCACCAATTACGTCAAATAAAACTACGCTGTGACCAAGTTTGTGAGGAAAGATCTAGTCCCGACTTTCAAATTATGATTGTGCAAAACGGACAGGATTGTAAATGGAGAACTTTTTATTCCTAAATCTACACCAATAGATATTTAGCCGAGAGTGAAAATTGTGTAGTCCGCCAAGCTGGGAACGTGAATAGTTTTCTAGCCACTTCTCAGCCTTCACCATACGATCTAGTAAGGCTGTTGATTGTGTTCTAGGTTTAGGAACTGCATAGTGACCTCTGGTGGTATGTCTCATGTGGTGCATGTATGTTAGTGCTGAGCATTAGTAGATAATATAAGTATGCTGTAATGGTGTTGCTGTACCTTGCGGTCCTCTACAACTTCATCTATGGGGCAGCAGTTGTGGTTCTTGTGTTTCTTTGAATCGCGACACACACAGCAGATGGGCTGTTGATGGTCCAGACAGAAGAGCTTGAACCTCTCGCTGTGCAGACCGCAGAGCACCCCAGACCCTGCTGGAGCCGTCTGCCGTCTTTCCTTCAGGGCCTCACACAGGTTCTTCAAAACCAAGTTACACGGAGGTTTTGACCTTGAAGATCTTCTCCTACAAAGTGGACAGTTCCTTTCTGCTTTCTCTCGCCAGCATTCCTGCAGACAGACTTTACAGAAGCTGTGGCTACAGGACAGGAGGACGGGGTCTTTATAGATGTCACAGCACACGGGACAACACACGTCCTCTTCAGACCATATTTGAGACGAAGCCATTTTCTCACTCTGTAACATTAGAATGTGCTCTGAAGTTCACTTTCACTTTCGATCACGGTTGTTATAAACTCACTTTGATTATGTCCGCAGCACGCAGAAGTCACTGTTCAGCGTGAAGATCACTATTCCTTCCTGTCTTCGTCTAAAGGGTTTCTTTTGTCTCGGTACGAGGTGGTAGTAAGAACACTGGTCTTCTCATGTCCTGTATTTAGACACGAGGCACACAAGAGGAAGAGCTTTGACAGAACAGGAAGCTGTACTGGGTGGTACTGTTCAGGAAAGATGGAAGGTTGCACAATTCCTCAACCCTATAGAATACTAAATCTGTTCTGCCCATTACTGAATGAAACTACACTTTTTTTTAACTCATGGAAGCAGCAGGTTTATTGTTTATTACAGATCCTAATTAGCTGCTACAGTGGTACCAGCTGCTGGGGTCGACACTCAATAGGAAGAAAAATAACGTAACATTATATTAAAAACAATTATACCTATCCCTGGCCTACACAACCCAAAAACCCAGACCCTACCACCACGCACCCTACCACCACACACCCTAACCCTAACCACAACCCAAAAAGCACCCATCCAATCCATCACACCTAAAAAGAATTACAATTATTTTACAATTATTATAATTCAAACCATACACAATAAACAACACAACCTATGACAGAAATACAATTAAATCATAAATAAAAATGGAAATATAACACGGAACAACACAACAGTTCAATATAACAAATATACAATAATACAATTCTACCACACAAAACAACAGCTTATATTTGCAACAGAGAATAATTTCTGCTGATAGAATGGTGAAGAGAACGGAGCGGAGCATGTTTATTTCATGTTTTCAGTAGCAGTTTCAGTGTTGTTGATATCCCTGTGTGTGACTTATGCAAAGACAGATATGTGCATGAAAGTGGCCTTTTGTAAGCGACAACATTCCTTAGCAACCAACGTAAAAGAGCTATTTGACTTCGCATTACACCGTTATAAACCACATAAATCCAGTTCCTTTTAGGGTGAGGACTTCTTTGGAGTTCAGTTTGTGTTTCTTTTCACTCACAGTGATGTGTGTGTGTGTGCGTGTGTGTGTGTGTGTGTGTGTGTGTGTGTGTGTGTGTGTGTGTGTGTGTGTGCGTGTGTGTGTGAGATCATCGCCCCCTGCTGGTGTGCAGTGAGTCAGCGTGTGTGGGGGGCTGTGGAGAGTGTGGAGCCTTCATGTGCCCAGCAATGGGCTGGCAGGACTGTGGCCAGAGGTTCTCCTGCCCCTTCTGTGGCAAACTCAGTGATGGTAAGATATTATATATATATATAATCCCAAATGTAACCTTTTCAGGAATGTATGGAAATGTGTTTTGCTTCTTTTGTCTGGACATACCGCCTCTGCTGCCTCCTTTCTCATTCTGTGATTCTCTCTCTCTCTCTCTCTCTCTCTCTCTCTCTCTCTCTCTCTCTCTCTCTCTCTCTCTCTCTCTCTCTCTCTCTTCTGCTCTATATCAATCTGTTTCTCTTTCTATAAATCTCTCTTTCCCCTTTTATGTATCTCTGTGTGTTTATCTCTATCAATCTCTGTCACTCTATCTCCCTCTCAATCTCTATCTCACTCTTTATCAATCTCCACCCCCTCTTCTCTCTCCTCCCCCCTCTCTCTCTCCTCCCTCCTTCTCGCTCTCCTCCTCCCTCTCCTCCTCCCTCCTCTCTTTCTCCTCCCTCCTTCTCTTCCTCCTCCTCTCTCCCCCTCCCTCCTCCTCTCTCTCCTCCCCCTCCTCTCTTTCTCCTCCCTCCTCCTCTCATCTCCCTCCTCCTCCCTCCTCTCTCCTCCCCCTCCTCCTCCTCTCTCTCCTCCTCCTCCTCCTCCCCCCCCTCCTCTCTCAGTACCATGGCAGCTCTATCAACCCACCAGAGGAGTGGAAGGGGTCCGGGTCGACAAAGACAACAGACCTGAACTTAGTATGGGGTCCTATGAGATTATTACCAACTCTCAAAAGGTTAGATTGACTCACTGTCCAGTTATCTGTTGTGTGTGTGTGTGTGTGATTCTGTCGTTTCAAAACCTATTGTTTCCAAAATGGTCAGCTTTTCAGGAATTAAGAAAAACAACCAAATTTTTTGATTGACAACCATGTATTAGCCGGACCCAGAGTGCTGCTTATATTAGCGAATGTCCCTGACTGACATGACTGACATGACTGACGTGTGGTGTCCGGCTCTGGCTTCTGGCTTTGAATGTTGCGTCATCATAGAGGACCTTGTAAACTCTCAATGAACCCTTTCACTGCCACACGGCAAAGGGTTAACCCGTTCACTATCCCACTACCAGGGCTTGACATTAACTTTTTGGCTCACTAGCCACTGTGGCTAGTGGTTTTCCAAAATCACTAGCCACTCAGCATTTTCACCAGCCAAAAATCACCACACTAAATAATTTTTTCATCAATACGTTCCCATTTTATAGCGTGATGATGATGAATATGAGCGTTATATGGGATTGGTCTGGTATAATATATATACTCTCAGTCAGGATCTATGGGTAACAGTACTGTATATTTGCATATCATATATGTCACAAATGTAACAGTACTATTATGCCTATGTTTATATCGGTGAGCACAATTTGTAACACAAAAAGAGAGACGTGTAGCCTATTTATTTAATATTTTATTTATTCATTTTATTATTATTATTTTATTTGTTGCCATGGCTAAAATAATAGTCAAGCATAGGGCTAAAACATTTTCATAAGCAATAATATAATTTTTTGTTATTTGGTTATAATAAGGGCTTTTCTATGCATTTGTCTGATTGATTGATTGAAAGCTTTATTGACAGATTGCAGAGTGGGTACAATACAGTACAGCTCAGTGGACTGGAGGATGAAGACCAGAAAAAGACTTTCGGCTTTTTTACATAAGGGTCCTCCATTTTCAATTCATCAAAACATTTAGAGACATACAAATATACAGTAGTTAAAAATATATATATATATATATATAAAAATTATATATATATATTACAAAAAAAAATTACAATTTTTTTGTTTTTTGCCACAAATATCGGTATCGGCCGATTGTGTTAGTTGAACAATCGGTATCGGTGGCAAATTTTCATATCAGTGCATCCCTAATACATATACATATATATACATCTGAATATACCTGCACATAATCCTTAGCTCTGTTAGCATGTGTGACCGGCGTAGTTAGGTGTACTCTCTGACGGCGTTGTGTTAAGGACGACAGACATGGATGACTGTTGACGGACTTTATTTCCCTCCTGTTAGGTTACAATGCAACACAATGCACCAGCATTAGGAATAGTCATCTGCACTGCAGCACGTGAGCTCACGGAGTTCCAGGTGGGACTGACTCACCGCGAGACAGCAGGCAGGATGTGTGTCCCGGAGGACCGGAAAAGCAAGTGTGTCGATTTCAAAATAAAAGCCTTAACTCCCAAAAGTGCAATAAAACAAAACGAAAGGAATGAAATCAACTTAAATCAATCAAATAAAACGTTTAGGAGTATTAGTGGAATGTATTAAAGTGTATTTTGTGATGGGGTGTAATTATCTATACAAGGCAACAAGGCACTTGTTACATTCACCCCACAGAATTACACCTACATCGAAGAAAAAAACTGTGCCTACCTCGTGTCACACTAGTCACAAGCTTACTATGAGAACCACACACTGCGGAACAATCCAACGATACCTGTCACCTAATAAAAGGCCAGGAGGGCACCAGGAGTGGCCAACTCCCACCATACCTCCAGGGATAACGACGGTGCCTTATACACCATCCAGCTACACTTGACCATACCATGACGAGGGCACATACACATAAATAAAACTGTTACTCCTTATCACCACAAAGGACACTGTATCAGGCTGTAAGCGCTATACACAACACTGCAGCTAACCTCACACACGTTTGATAGAGGCTTGCGGCTCGAAGCCCATCAAACTCTCAAGTTGGACCATTGTCTCTATCAGCCGAAAGACTGGCTTGATGACCCTACCAAACCTGGACGTGTAGTGTTCAGTGGTCTGTGGACCCTGGCTCTGACCAGGCACACTGACACTCATTAGCTCAGGAGTACGCCCTGGTTGTGTGGACACAACACTGTCATCATGCTGGACTACAGCAGGGGGGGAACTCGGTGGAGCAAGCAACAGTGGGGGACTGGCGGCACTTGCCACTGGAAGCTCACTCAGAGCAGGGGACATCCCCTGGGGGGAATACGGACGTAGCCCGTCATCCTCACTCTCCACTGAAGACTGCTCTTGCACCCATGATGCGGTGCGATCCCCATCAGGTCCACCTCCCATGGAAGGTCCATCTCCCATGGAAGGCTCTGCCGCCACACTGTCCGCGTCTGAGGCACTAGCTTCAGGCATGACTGAAAGGGAGGCTTCACCAGGCGCACAGGTGTCGCTGTCCGCGGCTAGACCCTCATCATCAAATGACCCGTCCAAGGGGAGGAAGTTGACCTGAAGCAGGAGGTTCCTGTGGACTGTCTTCTCCCGTCCAGTCCGGTCTCTGATCCGATATATGTGGCACTGTGGTCTGGAAGCAATGACGGTGTAGACGTCCGGCTCCCATCTGTCCGCCAGCTTCCGCTTCCCTCTGGCGCCCTTGTTCGCCACCAGGACCCGATCACCCACCGAGAGGGGCAAGCCCTTCATCTTTTTGTTGTACTGGTCAGCCTGATGCCCCTGTTCCACTGAGGTGTGCCTCTGGGCCAACAGCATAGCAGACTGGAGATCGGCCGCCAGGGACTTCACATAGGCATCATAGTCACAGACCACCTCGTCCTGGAGCACATTCTTAAACAGCAGATCAACTGGCAGACGCGGGACCCTCCCGAACATCAGGTAAAAGGGGGCAAAGCCAGTCGTCTCATGCTGTGTACAATTGTAGGCGAAGGTCAGGCTCTGGACCATCTGGGGCCATCTGTGCTTAGACTCCGATGGCAGGGAGCGCAGCATTCCACCCAGGGTCCGATTGAATCTCTCAGTGCCACCATTCCCCATAGGGTGATACGGAGTGGTCCGGGACTGCGTGACCCCTGCTAACTCCAGCAGCTCCGCCATCAACTCACTCTGGAAGTTCGCTCCTTGGTCCGAATGCAGGCGCTGTGGGAAGCCATACACACAGAAATAGTTGTCCCACAGCTTTTTAGCAACCTTCTTCGCGGTTTGGTCTTTGCAGGGGAAGGCGTGGGCCAGCTTTGTAAAGTGGTCAGTTATGACCAGAACATCCACAGACTTGTTGTTCTTATCTTCAGCTGACCAGAAGTCGATGCACACCAGCTCCAGTGGTGCAGAGGTTATTATGCTCTCCAGAGGGGCTCTGGCCGCCGGCTCTGGAGTCTTGCTGAGTACGCATCTGGGACAGTTCCTCACATGGCCCCGCACATCCTTCTCCATGTCATACCAGTAGAAACGCTGACGTACGAGAGACAGCGTTCTAGGTTGACCTTGGTGACCAGCCAAGTCATGCACTCCAGACAGCGCCTCCGACTTCAAGGACTCAGGCAGAACATACTGGAACCTCTTGTGCCTGGTCATGTGGTCCTTCGTAACCCTGTACAATATGCCGTTCTGCATAGCGAGCCTCCCCCACTGCTTCAGCATCCTCAAGGCGGGCTGATCTTCATAGCAGCGCTCGCGTCTGGAGGGTCTGCGGCCCCTTTCAACGTAAAAGATGACTCTGGAGACGGTGGCGTCTTTTCGCTGGCGGGCCTGCAGATCGGCCAACGACAAGGAGGAGACTGCGTCGTGGTCGGCAGTGACAACAGTGGACAGGTGACCCGCCATAGATACTGCCCTGTGTCTTGGCGCAGAGTCCCAGTCTTCCTGGGAGGAAAGCACCGTGGAGGTCTCATCCGCCGACATGGACACATCAGCAACCGCACATCCAGAAGGGGTCACTAGAGCTTGGGGCTGGCATGTCAGACGGAAGATATCCTGCACCCCCCTGTTCTCCACATCACACACCTGCTCCAGAAGAGCGGAGTAAGGCTCGGTCAAGAGACGCCGGCTGAGCGGCCTCACGAAGGGATCTCTGCTCAGCGCATCGGCCACTGTATTCAGCCTCCCAGGCACATGCTTGATGTCGAAGCAGTAAGGGGCCAGCTTGGACACCCAGCGCTGCTCGCATGCGTCAAGTTTAGGCTTGGTCATGATGTACGTGAGTGGATTATTATCAGTCCACACAGTGAACTTGTGACCCTTGAGCCAGTGACTGAATTTGTCACACACTGACCATTTGAGGGCCAGGAACTCCAGTCTGTGGGCAGGATAGTTCGCTTGACTGCGGCTGAGCGACTTGCTCGCAAAGGCGATTGGTCTGGCCTTCTCCTCCCCGACAGGGACTTGAGAGAGCACTGCTCCAATACCGTCCAACGACGCGTCAGTGGAGAGGATGAACGGCCTCTCAAAGTCCGGGTGAGCCAGCACTACACATTCGACGAGCGCCCTCTTGAGCTCCTCAAACGCAGTCTCACAGGCGGGAGTCCAGTCCTCAGGAGTCAGCTTCCGGAACGTACCGGCTCTCGTACGACCAGCACTGGTCTTCCCTTTTCTCTTCTGGCCAGCTGTCAAGGCAAAGAGGGGCTTGGCTATACTGGAGCAGCCATGTATGAAATTTTGGTAATACAACACCATGCCGAGGAAGGATCTCACTCTCTTCGGAGCGGGAGTGCGGCCATCCGACTCCATCAGATCCTCTCTCTGGAAGCCAGAGATGACGGAGACCTTCTCTTGGTCGACAGAGACTCCACTGGCATCGACCACATGACCCAGGAACCTGACCGACCTCTGTAAGAAGTTACATTTCTTCTGTGCGAGCTTGAGGTTGTTCACTCTGAGTCTGCAGAAGACCACCTCCAATCGCTTCAACGCCTCCTCCTCAGACGGCGCAAACACCAGCAGGTCGTCCAAGTAGCACAAGAGGCTGGAGTAGTTGAGGTCGCCAAAGATGCCGAGCATCATACGCATGAAAGATGCCGGACTGTTGCACAGGCCTTGCGGGAGTCTGTTGTACTCGTACAAGCCCAGTGGCGTTGTGAAGGCAGTGTACCGCCGGTCAGACACATGGAGAGGGACGTTGTAGAACCCTGAGGTCAGATCCATGGTGCTAAAGAAAGCGTTCCCACCAAGGGCAGCAAGGCAGTCGGACTGATGGGGCAACGGATGAGCATCTTTGACGGTCTTTGCGTTGAGCCAGCGGAAATCCGTACAGATCCTGAGGTCTCCATTCTTCTTCCACACCATGACCAGAGGTGAGGCATACTCGCTCATCGACTTGGAGATTATCCCCTTCACCTCCATCTCAGTCAACACCTCTCTCAGTTTGTGATAGTCAGCTGGGGGGACACGCCTAAAGGGCAGGCGGAACGGACGGTCGTCCGAGAGGTGGATACGGTGCACAAAGTCTTTGACCTTTCCACAGTCCAGCTTGTCCTTGGAGAAGACATCTTGATACGTCACCAGTAGGTCAGCTAGCCTCTTCTTCCCATCAGGAGACACATCACATGACTTGATGTTCACGTCCTCCAGTCCACAGTCGGCCAACATCTGCTCAGCATCTAACGAGGAGCCAGGAGAGGCGGAGGAGCTGGAGACACCAGACTGCTGCTGACACAGGCCCTGAGTGATAGACAGATCTTCAACAGCAAGACAAGGTGAGACATCAGCCAGTTTGGCATTACGACGGAGCGTGATGGGGCTCTGTGTCGGGTTCAAGACCTTCATGGGGACCCAGCGGTCGCCCCACATGGGAGTCACCACTCTCCCCACTATGATGTTGCGAGGGGCCGACCTCGCTGAGGTGGGCTCCACAATGACTGTACTCCCAGGAGACACATGTGCACTGGCTGGTAGCTTCCCCCACACTAGATACTCCTGCTGAGGGAGGAGGGTAACCGCCTGGCATAGCTTCACTGTGCCTATCACCCCGGGCGGGTCTGGGCCCGACCAGCGGGAGGTGCAGCTTAAGAGCTCAAGGAACTTCTCACACTCAGGGTCTCTGTTTCTGCAGGACACAAGCTCCCAGTACTTTTCAGTCGACTTCAGCCTTTGGAGAACGGACTTGATTACATTAGTGCCAATTATAAACTCGTCTCTCTGACCTGGCACAACCAACGTAGGAACCACAAATTTTGACCCACAAACTTCAATCTCCAAATCATAGACACACTTTGGTCGAGTAGTCAAGCCACCACAACCAACCAGCACCACATTCACAGGTGCCGGCTGGACACGAGGGAGAACACCAGCGGTTTGTAACTTTTGTTCACCTTCCTCACTGAGCGTGCATGACATACTACCAGAATCCAACATCCCCCTCAATGTGTACTTGTCACTGACTAACACTGGAGCATAAAACAGTTCACTAGCTCCGTTCACTCTCTGTGACCCAACAAAGATGGCTGTTTCGTTTTCTGGAAGTAATCTGCAGCTGTTTACATAGATGGCTTCTAAGTCTGGTTCTCTCTCGAGGGTTTCATTCACTTTGCCCATACTATCCCTCTCATTGCATGGGCTGGCTAGTTTAAAGGGGCAGCATTGACAGGATGGGTCTGAGCGGGTCTGTTGGAGGGAGATGCTGATGGCTGGGAGATGCCAGGGCATGAGTCCTCATAGTGACCAGGGCGGAAACAGCGGTGGCACAGCCGATAGAGCATACAGTGTTGATAAGTGTTATGCCTGCTGTCTTGACACACTTCGCATGGGTCGTGCTGGTTGTGCGGGTAACTCTGCTGATTCGGTCTGGCCTGGTTGCGCGAATAACCCTGCTGACTCGGTCTGGCCTGGTTGCGCGAGTAACTCTGCTGACTCGGTCTGGCCTGGTTGCGTGAGTGGTACGTCTGCCCATTACTTGGCTGGATGTGGGAGCGAGACGGCTGACCAGGCTGAGCCTGTACTGCTGGGGCCAGCGAGGCCGAACACAGTGAGAGCACACGGTCTAACAAGTCAACCACCTGATGAAGGCCAGGGTCTACAGAGGGGGGACACGCCGGGGCAGGAGTCATTAAGATGGGTGTAGGAGGGCTGAGGGCCTGCGCTGCGGCTAAGACCCTGTGGGGCTCACCAAGCTGTTCATGAGAAGAGCCAAAAGAGGGAGGCTGCTGTGACTGCACAACAACAGAAGACTGCTGGGCCCCACCATACAGGACAGGAGGGGATGGGCCACCAGCCATGGGGCTCTGACTGCATGCCGAGATGTTAATCTGCTGTGCCCGTGAACTGGATCTCCTTTGGTCTCTCTGGTAACCATCTAGACGCTCCTGGACCTCAGCTGCAGTCCACTGCTCCACAGGCTTCAGCTGGAAGGACATAGCTAGACTGGGATCTGGGCAGTGCGTGATCAACATCATCACGACCTCGGCGCTCGCATCATCAACACACCGACCCCGGCGACGTAGACACTCATCTGCAACATCGATTGCTTTATTCAGCCGGACCCAGTAATCCATCACTCCCTCACTAGGCCTGGGAACCATGGCATAGAAGTCGGCCATGGGCATACTGGAGTATGTCAGCTCGCTGAAGTTACGCTTTAAAATGTCAAACACAGCTGCAGGGGTCATATTGGCAGACAACTCAGGCCGGCTACGCAGTGACACCTTCACTATGTCTCTAGCTTTACCAGTCAACCTGCCCATCACTAGATCACACAATTCTCTGTCGGTTTTACAACTCGCTCTAGACAGATACACTAGCATCATGTCTTCCCACTCATGTATGGAGACTGGCTCAGTGCGATCACCTCTGAAGAACGGAGGTGGTTTAGTCTCCGCCTGCACTATTACTTTCATCCTTGACATGTCTGCACACCCAGAAAAACATTGTGGTTGGGGTGCGGGGACCTTGGGCTCAGGGACGGGGACCTGGGGCTGATAACTGGTCTGGTGCATGGCATGCAGAGTAGATGCAATTTGTTCTCCTATCTGTATGGCAAGGTCTGTGACGAGGCTGCTTAAATCCTCTGACCTAGCGAGTTGCGGGGCTGCATCATTGCCATGCGTGATTGGAGTAGATGTGGCCACTGGCCCCACTGCTTCAAACACTGACTGGCGAACTGTAGACTGACTCAGTTCCACAGGTCTTCCCCTCCCACACATAAGAGCTGACTGACCCCTGCCATATACAGGCATCATACCCACCATCTCCAGATCTGGTGGTCCTGCTTCAGACATGTTCAAGAATTAAAAATAAAAATGCTTTAGAGGGCTATAAACAAAAGAAAAGTATGTGTGAATGTGTTAAATGGCCGCTTGTTACTGCTCAGACTTTAAACACTAGACTACACACGAATACATGTAGGCTACTGTATGGCTATCCATTCACAATTTACCAGAACAGATGGGGGGGGGGGAAATAATATATATATATATATATATATCTCATTACCAGCCAACCATATAAACAAATTAGTTCCCAATTATATTTACAGTGGGCATGTGTTAGATAGCAACACTTGTTACTGCTCAAACTTTGAACATTAGACCATAGGCTATCTATTCACAATACATAACAGATGAAAGAAAAAGAAAAAAAAAAAAATACAATGGTCTTGTACAACTAGTGTTGTTTCCAATCACTGTATCATTACAATAATATTTACAATTACAATCTATAGCATATTATTCTCAAACAAAAACAACCAATATCACATATGCGCTTATCCTATGCGCACACGTTAACGTTCGACGTTGTACTCAGCACAGCCAGTTGAATGAAGAAGCGGCGTGCAGACAGCGTCCCCGGTGGACAGGCGAGCGTTGTCCGTTGTCCGAGGTCAAACGGCACCACGTGTGACCGGCGTAGTTAGGTGTACTCTCTGACGGCGTTGTGTTAAGGACGACAGACATGGATGACTGTTGACGGACTTTATTTCCCTCCTGTTAGGTTACAATGCAACACAATGCACCAGCATTAGGAATAGTCATCTGCACTGCAGCACGTGAGCTCACGGAGTTCCAGG
Organism: Notolepis coatsorum; assembly: GCF_963971535.1. NCBI lineage: Eukaryota > Metazoa > Chordata > Actinopteri > Aulopiformes > Paralepididae > Notolepis > Notolepis coatsorum. The sequence goes on along the minus strand of NW_028168938.1, from coordinate 134,607 downwards.
TGGGACTGACTCACCGCGAGACAGCAGGCAGGATGTGTGTCCCGGAGGACCGGAAAAGCAAGTGTGTCGATTTCAAAATAAAAGCCTTAACTCCCAAAAGTGCAATAAAACAAAACGAAAGGAATGAAATCAACTTAAATCAATAAAATAAAACGTTTAGGAGTATTAGTGGAATGTATTAAAGTGTATTTTGTGATGGGGTGTAATTATCTATACAAGGCAACAAGGCACTTGTTACACATGTACTATAATGCTGTATATATATTTATTCCCACTGCATATATACCTATCCTCACCTATCTGTACTTACCTGCACATAGTCCTTTACTATATCTACTGTATATCTCTACATATCCTACTCTTACACTGCTGGCCAGTAGTAAGAGCTGTAGTAGTCATACTGTCTATAATATAATACAACTCTGTACATGCATCTGATTAGAACTACACTCAGTAGTACTAATTTGTATAATTTTTACCCAGTTTAACCACCTGTACATTGTATATTGCTGTTGCACTTTACTGCTACATTTGGACACTGGTTGGACACCACACATATTTTTGTTGTATTGTACTTGTGCTGTATAATCAAGTTTCAAGTTCAAGTTTGTTTATTTGGCACAACAAAATACAGAATACTTTATAGGAAATGCTTGTTTCTGTATGAGCCCCTGATAGTGTGCTACATACAGTAAAAATAAAGTAAGTAAAAAATAAAGTAATTAAGAAGTAAGTAAAAAGTAAGTAAAGTCAATATACTGTGGCAGACCGGCTGGCGTGGTGATAGACGGCCAAGGTACTTGGGCATATGCCCATATTAGGAGTCCCTGAGAGACTCCCGCCAGTGCAGAGCGCATCAGCACAGATGCAACGCACCTGTGCCAGACGCGCCCGAGACAGGTGAGCGCAATCACCTGTCAATCAAGTAGCATACAAAATGGAGACAGAGACAGAGAAGCATTGGAGTAGCTGAGGCGAAACCATATGGAAGGAGAGGGCGTGAGTAAAGAGAAGAGAAGAGAAGAGAAGAGAAGAGAAGAGAAGAGAAGAGAAGAGAAGAGAAGAGAAGAGAAGAGGAAACGATTATTGTGTGTGTGACCAATGCGCTGTTTATCTGCTTTTGGAAGGAGGACCCTGCTATGTGCTGTAACCCCTGACTGTCTGAGAACCCGCATGTGTATCGACCCCTGCTTGTCTGACGTCTCTTCTCCCGGATCAGCCCCCGCCCGTATGAGAATCGCTCTGTGTACTGGACCCCGCTAACGGACCAAGACGATTCTATTGTATTACGGACTGGCTGACGATTACCCTAACCTCTCCTTTTCCCCTAAACAGTAATAAAACTGCTATTAAACGTGCTTCTACCTTGTGCCGTGTTGGTTTTGTTAATTCCAATCTGGTGACAGCTCGTAACACCCCTGAGTCTGTCACAATACATATATACAATACAGAGTAAAATGAGTAACAGTGAGGTACAATGCAGAGGTACAAAAATTAGGGTAGGGTGCAAATGAGGTATGAATGTGATGCAAATCTCTTTAATAATAGATAAATATAAGTGTCTAAAGTGAATGGTAAGTTGAGTGTTTGTTTAAAGTGAGTGTGTGGATGTGTGTGTAGATGATGGGTTGTTAGTGTCATTGTCATTGAGCATCCTGATGGCCTGGGGATAGAAGCTCCTTCTGAGTCTCTCTGTACTGGCCGCCTGTTGCTTAATAACAGCGGAACAGTGCAAAAATGCTTCCGCATTCGTCACCGCACGCCACTACGGTAATGCGCCTTTCATTTTCCTTCGCCCAGGTGCGTGCACCGGCGGCGTGCTCGCTCAGGTGCGTGCGCCGGCGTGCTCGCGAGGTGCCCGCGCATGCGCATGAGATCCCGCCTTGGTTCGACACATATAACACATTATTGGTTCAATTTGGTTCCACCCCACGGGGACGGTACCGACCCCTTTTTGACATTATTATCATATATTAATATTTTTATGAGTGATGCAATAAATTAACGTTTTTAAAATCAAACGTTTTCAAGTATTATCACTACTATGTCACAAATACATGTAGAATGTAAAACGTTAGGTTGGCAATAGTTTAGCAATAGGTTAAAAGTGAGTTTATATCATTTTAAGTTTTTATTTTTCACTCGCATTTTTGCCCGGAAGCGGAAATGGAAATGTTGAACCATGGGAATTGTAGTTTTTTTGCGGCCATTTTGAAGAGCGGCTCGCCAGCTATCTGCCAGCGTCAGAATTTCTCCAATCTACACTTCCTGTGGTCCGCTATGGCGTTTCAAAGTTCAGCGTTCTGAATGAATCATATCAATAATTGTTATGATTCGCGATAATAAGCTACAAAAGGTAACGTTTTTGACAAATATTGAAACGCAGTCAGTTTCTCCACACTATTGTAATCATGTAGGAATAATTAGATCTGAAATTAGTTACAAAATGGTTACACTGTGGGAGAAATAAAAAAGTACAGTCGATTACATTAAATATCTGTATATGTTATTATGCATGCCTGGTGATACTATATCCAAATTGAACTCGGCCATTTGAAAGATACTATATGTATTGTGTAGTGACTGTACATAATTCACAAGGAACTCGTTGGGAATAGTAGTTCCCCCCGGACGATTTATAGAGTGGCACTTCCTGCCACCGGCATTCTTATTTACTGTCGACACGACTACGTCGACTTGTTGTTACGCTGATGATTAATAAAGGAATTAGGTTTAACTTCGAGACACCGCCTCCGACTCCTTTCTCTCAGCGCTACACTGGTGACCCCGACATTAGTCTCGAAGAAGTTTCCGAGACGGAGAATACGACAAACATGGCAAACAACGCTGTTTTTCTCAGACTGCCTGAGTTTTGGGAGCAGTCGGCAGCTGCTTGGTTTGCCCAAACTGAGGCGCAATTCGCCCTACGGGGAATCGTGGATGACGCCGCAAAATACTTCCACGTCGTCTCGAGTCTGAACAACACTACGGCGGCGAGGACGGTAGGCTTCATTACCGCTCCACCGGCCCAGAATAAATATGAGGCGTTTAAGACACACCTACTCAGGATTTTTGAGTTGTCACAGTCTGAGCGTGCCCGACGCTTGCTGGGTATACGTGGCTTGGGAGACAGCAAGCCGTCGGAGCATATGGAGATGATGCTGAACCTACTGGGCGCCGAACAGCCGAACTTTTTATTTAAAGAGCTGTTCCTCAGACACATGCCGCCACGGGTACAGACGGCACTTGCCAATACAAACATTGTGGATCCCCGTGCTCTGGCAGAAGAGGCAGACCGGTTCTACCTGGCCACGCAGCACTTAGCCCCAGAGGTGCTAGCCCCGACACGGGCGCACATGCCCAGAGGGGGAGGGGCGAAGATGGAGAGGGGCGCCGCGGCCGACGGCAATAATGACACAGGCCTGTGTTATTTCCATGCACGCTTCGGCGCGAAAGCAACAAAGTGCCGCCCACCTTGTACTTTTGTCAGGGCGGGAAACGCCAACACCTGCGCCCAGTAGCGGCCGTGAGCGCAGGTACGTCGAACAGGCTACTCTTCATTAAGGACACACTCTCTGGTCGAAAATTCCTCTGCGACACCGGAGCACAGAGGAGCGTCCTACCGGCGACGGTGGAGGACACTGCCGGCGGGGAGGGGGGTCCGCGACTGACGACCGCCAACGGTAACCCGATCCGCACCTACGGCACGAGGACCGTGGAGTTGTGTTTCGGGGGACAGCAGTTCACGTGGGAGTTTGTCACGGCCGACATCTCGTTCCCACTACTCGGGGCGGATTTCCTCTGCGCACATGGGCTCCTCGTGGACGTGAGGCACGGCCGCCTGGTAGACGCCCAGACATACGCTTCCTTGACATGTGTGCGCAATGAAGTGGTATACAGCGGGCTGGCCAGCTCGCTCGCAGAAGGTGACGTGTACCACCGCCTACTGCGGGAGTTTCCCGGCTTGACACAGCCTACGTTCTCGGCCGCGACCACCAAACACGGGGTCGAGCATCACATAGAGACTCAAGGAGCTCCCGTGTACGCTAGGGCCCGCCGGCTCAACCCTGACAGACTAGCAGTCGCTAGGTCAGAGTTCGCCAACATGGAGAAGTTGGGGATTATCCGACGCTCGGACAGCCCCTGGGCCTCGCCGCTGCACATCGTGCCCAAAGCGGACGGGGGATGGAGACCGTGCGGTGACTACAGACGCCTCAACGATGCTACCACGCCAGACCGCTACCCGGTCCCCCACATCCAGGACTTCTCAGGGCACCTGGCGGGTAAGCTGTTCTTTTCGAAAGTAGACCTGGTACGCGGTTACCACCAAGTGCCGGTACACCCCTTGGACGTCCCGAAGACGGCAGTGGTAACACCCTTCGGTCTATTTGAGTTCCTACGGATGCCGTTCGGACTTAAGAACGCGGCACAGTCTTTCCAGAGGCTAATGGACTCGACGCTCAGAGACATGCCGTTTATTTTTGTCTACCTGGACGACATCCTCGTCGCCAGCTCCTCGCCCGAAGAGCACCTGGCGCACCTCCGAAGCCTCTTTACGAGGCTGGGCCAACACGGCCTAATCATCAACCCGGCTAAGTGCCAGTTCGGGTTGACCTCCATACAGTTCCTCGGACACCTCATCGACAGGAGGGGGGCCGCCCCCCTCCCGTCGAAAGTGGAAGCCGTTTCCGCTTTCCCACGACCCCCGACGGCCCGAGCACTCAGAGAATTTCTCGGGATGGTGACGTTTTATCACCGGTTCATCCCCCGGGCGGCCCACACCATGCGGCCGCTTTACGAGGCGCTGAAGGACAAGTCCCCCAACCAGCCTGTCGACTGGACGGCCGAGAGGACGACAGCCTTCGCGGCCACCAAGGCGGCCCTGGCGGATGCAGCCATGTTGGCTCACCCGTCACCGGGGGCCCCGGTCGCCATTACCACAGACGCGTCAGACTACGCGGTGGGCGCAGTGCATGAACAATACGTTGACGGCGCCTGGCAACCGCTGGCGTTTTTCAGCCGTCAGCTGACCCCCAGGGAGCGCAAGTACAGCGCATTTGACAGAGAGCTCCTAGGTCTCTGGTTGGCGGTGCGCCATTTTCGTTTCATGCCGGGAGTTTACGGCCTTCGTCGACCACAAACCACTCACGTTCTCCATGTCCAAGGTGGCTGAACCGTGGTCCGCGCGACAACAGCGCCAACTCTCGTACATTTCTGAGTACACGACAGATATACGGCATATCGCCGGGAAAGCCAACGTGGTCGCAGACTGCCTATCCAGGGTCGTCATCGGAGCTGTGCAACTGGGCCTCGACTACGTCGCCATGGGCTCGGAACAGGCCTCCGACCACGACATCCAGGCCCTCAGGACAGCGGATACCAGTCTGCGCCTCAGAGACGTCGCGATTGGCGGCTCGGGCGCGTCCCTGCTCTGTGACCTCTCCACCGGGCAACCCCGGCCGCTGGTCCCTATAGGCTGGCGCAGGCGGGCTTTCGAGGCTGTGCACGACCTGTCTCACCCCGGTAGGAAGCCTTCGAGCAGGTTGGTGTCACAGAAATTTGTGTGGCGAGGGCTCAAGAAAGACGTGATGGCCTGGGTCGACGCATGTGTGTCCTGCCAACGGGCTAAAGTGCACCGACATACCAAGGCCCCGCTTGTGACATTCGTAGTTCCCGAGAGGAGATTCGACCACGTCAATGTTGACCTCGTGGGCCCGCTTCCTTCCTCTCACGGGTTTACCTACCTGTTCACTATGGTGGACAGGACCACCCGATGGCCGGAAGCCGTTCCCCTCGCCTCGACGTCTTCTTCCGACGTGGCCCGCGCCTTTATCAGCACGTGGATCGCACGTTTCGGGACCCCGTCCGACCTCTCCTCCGACCGGGGCTCGCAGTTCACCTCAGAGCTCTGGAACGCGGTCGCCAGCGGCCTGGGGGTTAAGCTGCACCGTACAACCGCGTACCACCCGCAGGCCAACGGGCTATGCGAACGTTTCCACCGGTCCATGAAGGCGGCGCTGCGCGCAGGCCTGACGGACGGCAACTGGGTGGATAAGCTGCCGTGGGTCATGCTCGGACTTAGGAGCGCCCCCAAGGAAGACCTGCAGTCCTCGTCCGCGGAACTGTTATACGGCCAGACATTGCGCGTCCCGGGGGATTTCATTCCGGACGCGACAACCCCTTGGTCCGCGGCCAGCCAGCGTTCCACCCTGCGAGAAGCGGCTCAGACCTTCGCCCCGATTCCCACGTCGCAGCATGGTACCCCCGTTTCCCGGGTGCCGCGCAGCCTGCACACGGCGGAGTACGTTTTTGTTCGCCACGACGCGCACCGTGGGCCCCTACGCCCCCCTTACGATGGCCCGTTTAGGGTCCTGCGACACGGTAATAAGGACCTCATGGTTGACATGGGCGGTAGGACGGAGACCGTGTCAATAGACAGGATCAAGCCCGCTCACGTAGCCGTTTCCCAACCTTTGGAGTTGGCCCTTCCCCCCCGCAGGGGTTGTCCGCCGTTGCCCCGGGTGCCACCGCCCACAGAGCCACCGGCAGCCTCACCGATGCCAGCGCCCCCGGGTGTCGGAGAGGGTACGGGCGCTTGCAACGCTTTCCCCTCTCCGCCCCCGGTTTTCCGCGCTCGCCGAGGCCGTTTCGTGCCCCCGGGTGTCGTGGACGGCGCGGGCACTTATGCCACTCCGCCCTCCCCGCCCCCGGCTTTCCGCACACGCAGAGGCCGGGCAATTGTTCCCCCACGCCGGGGGGATTTTGACTATGGGTGAATTCTGGGGGGGCTTGTGTAGTGACTGTACATAATTCACAAGGAACTCGTTGGGAATAGTAGTTCCCCCCGGACGATTTATAGAGTGGCACTTCCTGCCACCGGCATTCTTATTTACTGTCGACACGACTACGTCGACTTGTTGTTACGCTGATGATTAATAAAGGAATTAGGTTTAACTTCGAGACACCGCCTACGACTCCTTTCTCTCAGCGCTACAATATATATATAAATGTGCGAATTGGCTATAATAAGGTAATGTATAAGCATATATTCTATAATAATATTTCAAATTGCATTGGTCCGGATGGGAGAATTCAGTACTGTATATACAAAACCTTCAATTTTATCATCTTCCCTTTATTAATTTCCTTAGATCTTTTGTACACATGATCTCAAGATGGTACTGAATGGGCTCAGTGGCAGTTTTTTAAGTTTGGTCATTATTATCATGGTTTTATTCACTGTCAAAGATGAAAAGAAAAATCATAATTCATATTTTCCTTTGTTTCATCAGAATTTAAGCAAGCCTAGTAATAGACACAATATTTCTGACACTGAGAATACATTCATTGAGGTCCATAGATGTTCCTAGATACCAAGAATATGCAAATAGCCCTTGTAGAAGTGGAGCAATATTCCATTTACCTAGGTATACATTTTATGCAGATTTCACCTGGGATGGAACAGGTTAACACGCTTTGGCGCTTTGGTTCAATTTGGTTAATCACCATACACGTGATGGACGCAGCAGGCGATCACTCCTATTGTTATTCAGCTGCGCCGAGGTACATGATTGATTGATTGAGCAACATGAGCTAACTGCTGAGCTAACATGGAGCTAACACACAGCTAACTACTGAGCTAACATGAGCTAACTGCTGAGCTAACATGAGCTAACTGCTGAGCTAACATGGAGCTAACATGCAGCTAACTGTACATGATTGATTGATTGATTGATTGATTGATTGAACATGGAGCTAACATGAAGCTAACTACATTGAAGCTCATAGTCTCCCAGTCCCTCCACTCTGCAGTAAACAGACATCACTGATATAGAGTGTCTGGTCAGTAACATGGGTCTAGAACCCACCTCACTCCTGCCCACTTTGACAACCTAGGATGGCTTAGAGTAGACGACAGAGGCGTAGTACATTTTCCTTTTTGAAAATCATCTGACATGAAGATGGAACACATTTTTGTTGTTAATATTATTTATATTACTGGTAGTTCATACAAGACATTATCCTCTCAAAACATTGAAGCTCATAGTCTCCCAGTCCCTCCACTCTGCAGTAAACAGACATCACTGATATAGAGTGTCTGGTCAGTAACATGGGTCTAGAACCCACCTCACCCCTGCCCACTTTGACAACCTAGGATGGCTTAGAGTAGACGACAGAGGCGTAGTACATTTTCCTTTTTGAAAATCATCTGACATGAAGATGGAACACATTTTTGTTGTTAATATTATTTATATTACTGGTAGTTCATACAAGACTTTCTTTGTAAAATGTGTCATAATGACTGTAGCATTTGTGTGTGTAACGTACACTGTAAAAAATTTATGTTTTTTCACAGGAAATTCACTATTATTTTACAGATTACTTTTGTTTTTCTACTTTAAGTGTAAATGCCATACAAATATAGTAAATTACCTTTTATCAAAATATTAACCATTAAATAAAGGTTGTAATTCCTTCATAGTTAAATACAGTAGAGGTTGCATACTTCATTATCTAAAGATGGTAAGTTAGAGTGTTGTGTTCACTCATAGTTAAAGACTGTAGAGGTTGAGTACTTCATTATCTAAACATGGTAAGTTAGTTAGAGTGTTGTGTTCAGTCAGACAGTAGACAAGTAGAGGTTGAGTACTTTATTATCTAAACATGGTGAGTTAGAGTGTTGTGTTCATTCATAGTTAAAGACAGCCGAGGTTGAGTAGTTTCTTCTGATATTCCATAGTAAAGTACACGTTAACGTTACAATGTGTTGTGTTCACAACACTGTTTAGTTAAAGACAGCCGAGGTTGAGTAGTTTCTTCTGATATTCCATAGTAAAGTACACGTAACGTTACAATGTGTTGTGTTCACAACACTGTTTAGTCTGACGACGCGTCGCGAAGTACACGTTAACGTTACAATGTGTTGTGTTCACAACAGCGTTTAGTCTGACGACGCGTCGCGATAATATACTATATTCGCGAAGTACACGTTAACGTTACAATCGTCGCGATAATATACTATATTCCATAGTAAATTACACGTTAACGTTACAATGTTGCGTTGTGTTCACTCATAGTTAAAGACAGTTGTGTTCACTCATAGTTAAAGACAGCCGAGGTTCCAAGTGATTCGTTGCAATGTACGCGGAAATGCCATAGCATTTGTCTAAGCGGGGTGAAAAGAAAGGCGCTTTACCGTAGTGGCGTGCGGTGACGAAAGCGGAAGCATTTTTGCACTGTTCCGCTGTTATTAAGCAACACGCGTACTGGCCATGAGACTCCAGTATCGCTTGCCTGACCGCAGCAGTTCAAAGAGGCAGTTGTTTGGGTGACTAGAGTCTTTGATTATTCTCTTAGCCTTGGCCCTGCAACGCTTGTTATAAACGTCCTGGAGAGTGGGAAGCCTTCTTCACTACACTGTCAATGTGTGTGGTCCATGTCAAGTCCTCGGATATGTGGACTCCGAGGTACTTAAAACTGCTCACTCTCTCGACCGGTGCCCCCTCGATGCTGAGGGGGCTGTAGTCCCTGACCCCCGACCTCCTAAAGTCCACAATCATCTCCTTTGTTTTGCTGACGTTCAGGGAGAGCCTGTTCTCCCGACACCATCGCGCCAGGTCCTCTACCTCTTCCAGGTAGGCCCTCTCGTCGTTTGCAGAGATCAGGCCCACCACAACTGTGTCGTCAGCAAACTTGATAATTGTGTTGTTGTTCCGCTGTGCCACACAGTCATGTGTGTACAGCGAGTAGAGGAGGGGCTCAGAACACAGCCCTGGGGGGCCCCTGTGTTGAGAGTGATGGATGAGGAAGTGCAGTTGCCTGCTCTCACCACCTGGGGTCTTCCTGTGAGGAAGTCCAAGACCCACTGGCAGAGGTCATAGTTCAAGCCCAGGTCCCTGAGCTTGGCTACGAGTTTGGAGGGGACTATGGTATTGAATGCTGAGCTGTAGTCGATGAATAGCATTCTCACATAGTTCCCCTGCCTTTTGTTGGCCACTGATGTTTCTGGTCGCACCAATCGTGTGACGGCAAGTTCTTTCCCCGGTTAAGCTTAGGCAGTCTTTCGAAGTTGGTTAAGGTTAGAGTTTGTCTTAGAGCATGGCGATAGAACGGTTAGGGTTAGGGTTTGCTGCTGGTCGAGGCGGAAATGGGCGCGTCATGCGATTGGGCGCACATGTCACATGACCAGAAACGTCAGTGGCCAATCATATTCGCAAAACGCATGAACCGTTTGGGTTTAGAATAGACGCGGCCCTGCCACATACCTCTAATGACAATACATTTGAATCTAATCTAATCTAAATAGTTTGTATGGGTTAAATGCAGAGGATACAGTCCTGATATGTGTAAATGTAAATACTTGGCAAAGAGCTTCTTTCCTTGTCTTGTAATTTAATTACATGTAATCCAGTTTCATGAGTTTGAGCTTCTTATCAATTGACAGTGAATGGATGATGAAGATGGATGGTAACGATGACAATCAAGGTAGTATTAAAGTGAAGGCCTTTATATCAAAGTAACCCAACACACAAATCTAAGGAAGAGAATGGGGTGGTGGTGGGATGCAAGAAGACACCTTGGATACCAAGAGCTGTCAGATGCAGTTTGAAAGAACACACCAACATTATTGGAAATGCTCTTAAGGTCTTACCGTCTTCTCCAGAGTCAGACAAGAAGATAGATACCAATTTCCTCTATGCGTTCAGTAGAATGCTATCTGGCTGCCAGCTAGTCTAGTTTAGCACAAATGAATGGAATTGGATACGGACCACTAGTCTAGATCAGGGGTTCACAAACTTTTCAGGCCAGGACCCAGAAAATAAGGCGTCAGAGAGCCACGGCCCAATGCACATCGTCAGACTTTTTTTTTTTTTTTTTTGCCAGGCGACCGATTTTTTAAGCCAAATATCACTTCAATCCTATTAAGTTAGTTCAAGTTAGTTATTCATTTATATGTGCTATTTATGAGAGGGCTAACTTGTTGCAAAATAATAATGATAATAATAATAGCCTCATTAAAATACTATTGTTGCTTCGGTTGTTTTCAGCGTTTTATGTGCATAATCTGTTATTTAGTTTGAAATGTTCGTTGAAATAAGTAGATTTTTCGTTTTTGTTTATTTATTAAGTTAATATAAAACCATATAGTCACATTTTAGAATACAATAGAATAGAATTTTAGAATACAACTAGAAACACTGTCCTGGCCTGCTTCTAAGTTCAGTGGCCTGACAAAAAAAAAAAAAAAAATCTTTTTTATCATCTCGCGGCCCACCCGTGGCTGCTCGCGGCCCACCTTTGGGTCGCGACCCCGACTTTGGGAACCACTGGTCTTGATTAAAACTCAGGGAGAGGTGGGCGGTTAGGTGGCCGAGCGGAGATTGCGTTCGTCACCAGCCCCGGAGCTGTGAGCTGGATTCGCCTGTTCGAATCCAGCTCACAGCTCCGGGGTTGTCACCAGCTTGGCTGGCCGTCTGCACTAATACAATTGGCTGTATTAGAGGGTGGGAGAAGCTGGCGGGGTGGGTCCGGGTCGTTGTAAACAGCGACTCCTACAGTTCGGTCGGGGCGCCTGCTAAGCGCGGATAGGACTCGAGGGGGATAGTGTGGTCCTCCCACACACTACGCCCTCTCGATGAGAATCCGCGCTGCCAGGTGAAAAGAAGCGGTGATTGGCTGGACGTGTGTCGGAGGAAGCACGTGGTAGCCTCCACTCTCCCAGATGATCTGACTGTGGGGGGTAAGTGCGCAGCGACCAGGAAGGGACTGGGAATTGGCATACGACTAACATTGGGATGGGAGAAAATCGGAGGAAAATGGAGGGGGAAAAAGACCAATAAAAAATAAAAATAAAAAAACTCAGGGAGAGGTGTTTTTGGTCAACAGCTAGGCGGCTAGTGGTCCATATCCTTTCCCATTCATTTGTGGTAAGCTGGGCTAGTTTCTACTGAAAGCACAGAGAGGAAATTGGTATCTATGTTCTTGTCTGACTCTGGAGAAGACGGTAAATACATTAGTGGCCGACAGTGCTGCTGTGCATTGAAACCTGTTGAAAACGATCTGCCTAAAATCTTCCCAAATTGCACTATTTATTCCCATCAAACTTCTAGAAGTTGTTGTACGTTTTTTCCTGCAACTCTGAAGTAAAATTATATGTAAAATCGTGACGGAAACTGGATTGAGCCCTAGCTCCAGCAGCAGCCAGCTACTTCCAGACCAGGCCCAGGATTCACCAGCCGAGCTACCACCATCAGGCCAGGCACAGGCTTCACCAGCCTAGCTACCACCATCAGGCCAGGCCCAGGCTTCACCACCAGCCCAGCTACCACCATCAGGCCAGGCCCAGGCTTCACCATCAGGCCAGGCCCAGGCTTCACCATCAGGCCAGGCCTAGGCTCCACCAGCCCAGCTACCACCATCAGGCCAGGCCAGGCCCAGGCTTTACCATCAGGCCAGGCCCAGGCGTCACCATCAGGCCAGGCCTAGGCTCCACCAGCCCAGCTACCACCATCAGGCCAGGCCAGGCCCAGGCTTTACCATCAGGCCAGGCCCAGGCGTCACCATCAGGCCAGTTTTAACCGTTTAACTGTCTAGAGGGGCATTGACAATCTGATAAAATGCCACCTAAGAAAAATGAAGAAGACCTTATTTCTCTCTCAGTTGTTCGTGAGCTTTTGGACCAACAAAAGTCCTACTATAAAGACCTTATCACGCAACAAGAGAACAGTTTCAAGAGCTTTGTGCAAATGATCAATGACTCAAGCAATACGCGTATTGATGATCTGTCTAGAGAAATGCAGGAGGTTAAAAGGAGCCTTGAATACTCTCAGAGAGAGAAGTGGATGAATTGAAGGTCACCCTTAATTCTGAGACCACTGGTGCTATTAAACACCTTCAATCCAACTCTGAGGCTCTTCAAGCTGAAAACAAACGCTGGCTGGACAAAGTTGAGTATCTAGAAAACGAATCCAGGAGAAACAACATTGTCATTGACGGCATCCCAGAATCACCTGACGAAAATTGGTCAGACTCTGAAAAGAAATTCAGAGAAATCTTAAGTGAAAAAATAAAAATTTATCAAAAGCATATAGAAATGGAACGAGCACACCGTATAGGCCATCGGCTGATGGTGATGGCAAGAGGCCACGATCTATGTTAGTGAAGTTATTCACGTATAAAGATAGACAGGCAATTCTCTCAAAAGCTAACAATCTAAAAGGCACCAACATTTATATGAATGAAGACTTCTCGGATGCTGTGCGCCAAAAACGTAAAGAACTTCTACAGTACCTCAGATGAGAGCCGCAAGAGCAAGGGGAGAATGGGACTATCTGAAATATGATAGACTCATTGTGCAACCCAGAGAACAGCAAAACAGCTCTAATAAGTAGAAGTAATAAACTGTCGCCCAAGGCTTTCTAAACCATGTATCCACTCACTCATGATATCTTATGTCTAAACAAGCCCATGTTCACACGCTGAAAGGGGAATGATCTCATGTTGTAATCCTCCTACTGATAATACTCAATCTAATGTAACAATCAAAAATGTTTTTCATTCATTGCAACTCCAAAATGATGACAGGGACTATAATAATTCATTCAATCCTGACTTATTTTTGTCAAAAAGAAATGTATCTACAAAGGTTGACCCGCATGATATTGTTCATGATTCATCTTCATGTGATTATTTTTCTGAAAATCATTTTAACTCCTTTATTTCAGCCTTCAATATGACCAACATCTTTTCTACTCTACATCTAAATATAGAAGAAGTTAGTTCTTTGATCTTTGATCAAAAATGTATACGGGTAGGAGAAAATGCTCACTGAGCTCATTCACCATCACCACCTTATTGAGATCATGTGTACAAAAAATCTAAGCAAATGAATAAAGGGAAGATGATTTAACAAAAGGATTTGTAGATACAGTAATTAATGATAATCGATTTTAATTATAAATTCATATTTGACCTTGAACTTGACCTTATTATGGCCAAATCATACATCTATGGATAGGGAAAATGCTCCTCTTTCCAATGGCAGGGTTGAATCTGGATTTAGTCATTTCCTTGGGGTTTTTACGATAATTAGCATTTTCCGATAAATTCGTATTTCCGATAAATCATATAAAACATTGGTAAAAATGAAAATATACACTTTGACTACTGTTTTTGATAGGGTTATGGTCTTTACTCTTGGCTACAAAAAAAATAAAAAACATTAACCTCTTAACATCCAAGGGCCCACATGTGGACGATTCTTTGCCGACCTCTAGTGGCTCGGGTGTGAATTTCTTTTAATACAATAGATAGAAAGCCCTATTTGTTGCCTGTCGATTGCCCTTTCAGGTGACAAAATCCGTTCAGCGGTTCTCGAGTTACATGCTGATATGTGAGGCGTGCCCCAAAGTACGCAAAAGTACACATTACCACCCCCGACTCCCGGGGCTCTAGCTCCATCAATCATTTGGCGATCTCGAAAATCTTTGCACAGGGTTATAGCCAATGAGTGTGGCTTTCCATATCATGATACCCCATGATATGATAATTGGGGATCTAATACGGTCACTATTGATCGATTTATGATAAAGAAAAGCAGGGTCTTTTTTAAGGCTTGATGACCCCTCTGTATTCTCAAACTATCGTCCTATATCGATACTACCTTGTTTTTCAAAAATTCTTGAAAAGCTGGTATATAGTAGAATCATGAAACATCTAGATGACAACAATATCTTGTTCGAACATCAGTATGGCTTTCGAAAAAAATACTCTACATATATGGCTCTTTTGCACCTTAGAGAAAAATGAATATACCTTAGGCATTTTCTTAGATTTATCAAAGGCTTTCGACACAGTGAATCATGAAATTCTATTATCAAAAATGTCATGTTATGGTCTTAAAAAACAGGTTATACAATGGGTTGAGAATAATTCATGAGAATAACAGAGAGCAATTTGTAGTTTTCAATGGTAATCGATCACAGCTGGCTGTACTCAAATGTGGTGTTCCACAAGGGTCCATTCTAGGACCCTTGTTGTTTTTGATTTATGTGAATGATCTTGCAAATGCATCCAGTTTATTGTCATCTATATTATTTGCTGATGACACAAATGTCTTCGTCACTGACGAATTTTGATTCCATTATTGATAAAGCAAATTCTGGACTCCTATTTTTCCTATTGGTTTCAGTTAAACAAGTTATCACTCAATGTCAAAAAATCTAACTTCATTATTTTTAGAAATAAGAACAAAAACATTTCAGACGGAACCAAGATTTGTATCAATAACAATGAACTTGCACAAGTTTCATCAGTGAAATTCTTATGTGTCAATATCGATGAGAAACTCTGCTTTAAGAATCATTGTGAAATTGTTTGCAAGAAGGTTTCAAAATCGTTGGGCATTATAAAAAGGGTTAAAAAACAATAAAAAAATAGCACATTACTAACTTTGTATTACAGTTTAATTTATCCTCACATCTCTTACTGCAATATAATTTGGGCCAGCACTTACTTACAAACAATCCATAGAGCTCAGAAATCCTTTGTAAGAATTGCAACCAACTCTTATTATTTAGCCCCAACCAAACCATTATTTAAACAACTGCAACTACTCACAATTTATGAGGTCAACAAGTATCAAACAGGGGTTCTTATGTACAAAGTAATTGGTCTTCCTTTATCTTTGCCAATTTTTTTTCAAACTTATTTTGAGTTTAATTCTCATTATCATGCACATCTCACAAGAAGAAATAAAGACTTACGCATTCCTTTCTGTAGGACCTCTGTTGCCAAATTCTCATTTGTTTATCAAGGTGCAGTGATGTGGAATGATATACAAAATCTAACAGAAACATATTCCACTGTAAATATATTTAAAAGTAAGCTTAAAAAAGAACTACAGATCCTGTAGTCTATAGTATCCATGTGTATTTGTGTGAAGTCTTTTTAATTTTCCCCCCAACATTATAATAGTTGTATAATGCTGTATTGTATGTATGTGTGTATGAGAGAGGGATATGCACATGTGTGTTTGTGCATAATGGGGGGGGGGGTTGTGTAGTTATCCTATATAGGTTTAAGAGGGGAGGTCGCTTATAAGCCATTGTTTTTTTTTTTTTTTTTACCTTTCCTGCACATTTTAACTGTTCTTCTTTTACTTATTTTATTCCAGAATGTATGTTTGTAAGTGCAAATAACAATAAACAAAGGTGTTTAGGAAGTCAGTTGAATCCTCAAGCTCTTCAATTACAACCCTGCACCTCTGTTACGTTCTGGACACCGACTTGGTCGGTGACCACCCACATTCCTGGCATATGTCACTGGGCTTGTCACCTGTCCTTCCCTGTCAATTAGTGCTGTCACTTAGGGGTGGTTCCTGATTGGCTGTCACGGGGGTGTGTGTGGAATGTTGGTATTTGGTGTCTATGTAACCTACCTGTCTTCTGCTTGTTCATTGTCAGGTCTTCACTAATTGCGTTCGGGGATAACGCGGACGGTTCTACTCTGGACCTCCAATAAGCTCCTATTTACCTTATTTCTATCTGTGCTATTTAGCACTTGTCTCTCTTAGAATTTACTCTGTGTTCTTACTATTAAAGTCGAACCTGTTCAAGAGTAAACACTCTCCGTCTCTGTGATTGCCTTCACCCATTGGAATTCACCTACCTCGAATCCTGACAGAAGACCTGACCATCAGAATTCCATGGAGGCCATCATGGAGATGCTCCAGGCGCAGGGAGCAGCCCAGACACGGATGGAGGAACATCAACAGCTGGTCAGCGCCGAGTTAATCCGACTCAACGTGATCGTCGGCTCATCCCAAGCGGTGGCGCAGTCGGCGTTGGCCACAGCCCGACAAGCCCAAGAAGGAGTGGCTGGTGTTCAGTCGGCGACGGGAGAAGCAGCGGCCCACGCAGAGGAGAGTCGGGGGGTGTTCGGGGTCCAGGAACGGTCCCACGAGCCACGACTGCAGGCGCCCGCTCGCTACAATGGATCACCGGATGGTTGTCGGGAATTCATCACCCAGTGTCTACTCGTTTTCCGGCTGCAACCACGATCATTTCCATCGGAGACAGCACAGGTAGCGTATATTATCACACTGCTCACCGGTCAAGCTCTCTCCTGGGCTACGGCGGAATTAGAGGCAGGAGCGATAATCTGCGACAGTCTGGACGCCTTTACCCGGGAGTTGAGAAGAGTATTCGATACTTCCCGGGTACTCTCGATCTTCGAGGCTGGTGGTCGTCTTCTCGACTGCCGGCAGGGCCTCCGCACAGTCGCAGCTTACGCTATCAATTTTCGGATCTTGGCTCGGGAGACAGCTTGGGCGGAGAACGTCTGCGTGGTTCTCTTCGTCAGGGGACTCTCAGCGTGGATGCGTGATGCGCTCTCCGCGCGTGAGATCCCCGAGCAGCTGGAAGTGCTGATCAACACCGCCATCAAGATGGACAATCGGCACCAGGAGAGGGAGAAGGAGCGTGTCAACAACACCCAGGTATGTTTTCCTTCTTCTCCTGGTGTTGATACTTCCATGCATTACACGAGTGGGCCACTGGGTGATGAATCCATGCAGCTTGGAGCGCTGTCGCTCTCGGACAACGAGAGGCAGCGCTTCATCAAAGAGCGACGCTGCTTCCGGTGCGGTCGCACCGGTCACCGCTTCGGCAGCTGTCGGGTCCAGGCTGTATCGGCTCGGCGCCAGTCGGGAATAGAAGGTGCGCCGTCAGGCTTCGAGAAAGCGCCAGCAGGTGGGCTCATTCCTGCCAAACCCACTGATTCTCGTACATTTTTTGAGGTGGCGATCAACTGTGGGGGTGACATTAGGGGAACTAAGGCTCTCATTGACTCAGGGGCGGCGGGCAATTTTATTCACGTGGGATTGGTGAAGGAGTGGGGAACCCCAGTGGAGGATTTAGGGGTTCCCCTACCGGTTTATGCCCTGGACGGTCGGCCTCTGGGCAGTGGGAGCGTCACCCAGCGCACGGTTCCTTTACACATCCGGGTGGCGGGTGGGGAGTGGGAATGGGTTACATTTTTTGTCATCTTTTCCCCCTATTCTGTCATGGTGTTGGGTCATCCCTGGTTGTCGTCATGTGTTCGTATCATTAATTGGAGCACGGGCGAACTCTCAACGGCGGCCGACGTCAAGTCGATCGTCAGCGGGAGTTCGCCCAAACCCTTGTCTCCCCCCCCCCCTCTTCCCTTTTGTCTCCTCCCTCTTTCTCCAGGATGGTGGGGAGCGTGGCAGATTCTGATCTACCCTCTAATCCCGATTTGATAGGGGTGCCTGAGATCTATTGGGACCTGGCGGACGTTTTTAGCAAGACGTGTGCTAAAGCACTTCCGCCTCATAGATCATACGACTGTCCCATTAATCTTCTACCCGGTACCTCCCCGCCTCGCGGGCAAATGTTCTCTCTCTCACGCCCCGAAACCTTGGCCATGAACACCTACATAGAGGAGGCATTGCTTGCGGGGCACATACGCCCGTCCACTTCCCCTGCCGGCGCTGGCTTCTTCTTTGTTGATAAAAAAGATGGGGACCAGCGCCCATGCATTGATTATAGGGGATTGAATGACGTTTCCATCAGGAACCGATATCCTTTACCTCTCATGGACACGGCCTTTGAGTGCTTACAGGGGGCACAGGTCTTTTCTAAACTTGACTTACGTAATGCATACAATCTGGTCAGGATTAGAGAGGGAGACGAGTGGAAGACTGCATTTAACACACCCAATGGGCACTATGAGTATTTTGTCATGCCCTTTGGTTTGGCTAATGCTCCGGCAGTCTTCCAAGCCCTGGTTAACGACGTGCTGCGAGACTTGATTGGGGTGTCGGTGTTTGTCTACTTAGATGATATCCTGATTTTTTCTCGCGATACGGTGCAACACCAAGTGCACGTTCGGGAGGTGCTAGACCGTCTCCTCAAGCATCAACTATTCGTTAAGGCTGAGAAGTGTGTGTTTCACACGGACACCGTGTCCTTCCTGGGCTTTGTGTTGACGAAGGGCGATCTGCGCATGGATCCAGCCAAGGTGAGTGCAGTTTTGGACTGGCCACGACCTTCGTCGCTCAAGGGGTTACAACGGTTTTTGGGCTTTGCAAATTTTTACAGGCGCTTTATTCGCAACTTTAGCGCCTTAGCCAATCCATTAACAGCTCTCACTAAGGCCTCTCTCCCTGGCTTTGAATGGTCGCCTAGGGCTGAGTCGGCCTTCTGCGATCTTAAACGTCGTTTTACATCCGCTCCTGTATTAATCCGCCATGACGCAGAGGTTCCGTTCATTGTGGAGGTGGATGCCTCTGACATCGCGGTGGGGGGGGTGCTCTCTCAGAAATGCTTAAAGGATGGGAAAGTGCACCCGTGTGCTTTTTTTTCTCGCCGTCTGTCACCAGCCGAGCGTAATTACGACGTGGGTAATCGGGAGTTGTTGGCGATCAAATTGGCACTGGAGGAGTGGAGACATTGGTTAGAGGGGGCGGCACATCCTTTCATTATTTGGACTGATCATAAGAACTTGGCTTACATCCAAGGGGCTAAACGCCTTAACGCTCGCCAGGCCAGGTGGACGTTGTTCTTCACACGATTTCGATTTACCATCTCCTATAGACCCGGCTCCAAGAATATCAAACCTGACGCTTTGTCACGCCAGTTTGATCTTCCTGGTCGGGAGGAACAGCCCCATCCCATTATTCCACCGGCCTTGATTTTGGCACCCGTGTCTTGGGGCATAGAGAGGGTGGTAAGGTCGGCGCTAACACGGGAGCCCGATCCAGGTGGGGGTCCTCCGGGACGGTCGTATGTTCCCAAGGTGGCGCGCTCACGCTTGCTACAGTGGGCACATGCGTCATCCCTCACCAGCCACCCAGGGGCAACCAGGACCCTGGAATTTATCCGTAGGAGGTTCTGGTGGCCGACAGTGGAGGGGGATACGCGTTCCTTTGTGGCGGCCTGTCCGGTGTGCGCACGTAGTAAGACCTCTCGACGGGCACCGGCGGGTCTCCTCCGACCACTTCCTATTCCTAAACGACCCTGGTCACACATATCTCTGGTCTTTATTTCTGGTCTTCCCCTTTCGGACGGGTTCACCACCATTTTGGTGGTGGTGGATCGGTTCTCTAAGGCGGCTCACTTTGTCCCTCTCCCCAAGCTTCCATCGGCCCGGGAGACTGCTGATTTAGTTATACAGCATGTCTTTCGGGTCCACGGGCTGCCAGTGGATATCGTGTTTCAAGTTCAAGTTTCAAGTTTCTTTAATAGTTGTCATACAGAAGTACAGAATACTTTTGTACAAAATGCTTCTTACTGTTGCGCTCCAGAGACTGTGCATGACAAGATAAGTATGAAATAAAAACATAGTAAAAATTAGAAGTAAAAAAAAGAGGTCACAGTGTTCAGTTTAGACATATGTACAATGTTCGTAGACGTAGTTACCATACAATATACAATACTGTGCAGTGTACTAATATACAATACTATATAGTGCAAGGCATAAATGGACGAGGTGCAGTTTAGGTACAATTCACAGTAGGTGTACGAGTTGTAGTGCAAATCCTTTATCAATAAATATAAAGTGTAAGTGTGTTTGTGTGATCTAAAGTGTGGAGAGTGGGTGCTGCAGTGTGTTGTTTGTTTGAGTGAGTGTGTGCGTGTGGGTGTGTGTGCTGTGTGCATTTGGTGGTTGTTGCATAGTGATTATTGTTCGTTTAGCGATTATTGTTCGTTTAGCAGCCTGATGGCCTGGGGATAGAAGCTCCTTCTGAGTCTTTCTGTGCTCGCCATAAGACTCCGGTATCGCTTGCCTGACGGCAGCAGTTCAAAGAGGCAGTTGTTCGGGTGGCTCGAGTCCTTAATAATTCTCTTAGCCTTCCCCTTGCACCGCTTGTTGTAAATGTTCTGGAGGGTGGGAAGCCCCCCTCTAATTGTGCGTTCGGCTGAACGTGTCACTCTTTGTAGTCTGCTACGGTCTTGTGCAGTGCTATTCCCAAACCAGGAGGTGATGTTGCCGGTCAGGATGCTCTCTATTGTACATGAGTAGAAGTTCCTAAGGATCTTCTGACTGACTTGGAACTTCCTTAGGCGCCTGAGGAAGTAGAGGCGTTGTCGTGCCTTCTTCACAACACTGTCAATGTGTGTGGTCCATGTCAAGTCCTCGGATATGTGGGCTCCGAGGTACTTGAAACTGTTCACTCTCTCAACTGGTGCCCCGTCGATGCTGAGGGGGCTGTAGTCCTTGACCCCCGACCTCCTGAAGTCCACAATCATCTCTTTTGTTTTGCTGACGTTCAGGGAGAGGCAGTTCTCCTGACACCACTGTGACAGGTTCTCTACCTCTTCCAGGTAGGCCCTTTCGTCGTTGGCAGAGATCAGGCCCACCACTACTGTGTCATCAGCAAATTTGATGATGGTGTTGTTGTTCCGCTGTGCTACGCAGTCATGTGTGTACAGGGAGTAGAGGAGGGGGCTCAGAACACAGCCCTGGGGGGCCCCTATGTTGAGCGTGATGGATGAGGACCGGATGGTGTCGGACCGGGGTCCTCAGTTCGCCTCCAGGTTCTGGAAGGCGTTTGCCGCCGGCCTCGGCGCCTCTGTCAGTCTGTCGTCTGGGTTCCATCCGCAGTCGAACGGGCAGACGGAGCGGGTCAACCAGGATTTGGAGGGGGTCTTGAGATGTTACGTTGCCGGTAGTCCGGCAACGTGGAGTAGGAGGTTGGCTTGGGCTGAGTACGCGCATAATACCCTTCTCTCCTCTTCTACCGGTATGTCTCCCTTTCAGTGCCAGTATGGTTTTCAACCTCCTCTGTTTCCCGAGCAGGAGCAGGAGGCGGAGGTGCCCTCGGCCCAGGCACATGTGGCTCGCTGTCGCAGGACGTGGAAACAGGTTCGGAAGGCACTACAGAAGGTTTCGGTTAGTACCCAACGGCAGGCTAACCGTAAGCGTCGTCCGGCTCCAGTTTACCGTCCAGGGCAGCGGGTTTGGCTTTCCACCCGGGATCTCCCTCTCCGGGTGGAATCCAAGAAGCTGGCTCCCCGCTTTATAGGACCATTTAAAGTGATTCATCGGGTTAATCCAGTGGCTTACAAGCTACGACTTCCGAGCTCTATGAGGGTTCATCCAACGTTTCATGTGTCCCTGTTGAAGCCATTCCTCTCATCGCCCTTGGCCCCGCCACTGCCTGTGGTTCCTCCGCCCCGGTTTATTGGCGGTCAACCCATTTACACGGTGCGGAGGATACTGGGTTGTAGGCGGAGGGGTAGGGGGTTTCAGTTCTTGGTGGATTGGGAGGGGTACGGGATAGAAGAGCGTTCTTGGGTGCCTCAAAGGGATATTTTAGATCCCAGCCTGATCGTTGATTTCCGGCGGCTGAATCCCGAGGCTCCTAGGTGAACGTCTGGTGCCGTTCGTCGGGGGAGGGTACTGTTACGTTCTGGACACCGACTTGGTCGGTGACCACCCACATTCCTGGCATATGTCACTGGGCTTGTCACCTGTCCTTCCCTGTCAATTAGTGCTGTCACTTAGGGGTGGTTCCTGATTGGCTGTCACGGGGGTGTGTGTGGAATGTTGGTATTTGGTGTCTATGTAACCTACCTGTCTTCTGCTTGTTCATTGTCAGGTCTTCACTAATTGCGTTCGGGGATAACGCGGACGGTTCTACTCTGGACCTCCAATAAGCTCCTATTTACCTTATTTCTATCTGTGCTATTTAGCACTTGTCTCTCTTAGAATTTACTCTGTGTTCTTACTATTAAAGTCGAACCTGTTCAAGAGTAAACACTCTCCGTCTCTGTGATTGCCTTCACCCATTGGAATTCACCTACCTCGAATCCTGACACACCTCCATGAATTAGTCAAAACACATATGTATAAGCATCTTTTTTATTGCACATTCACACTTTGAATCACATATTTGGTAGTACAGCACAGTGCATTGTTTGCACAAGTTGTCTTAAAAAAATCATCTTTATATTAAAACACAAACAGATATCAGTATTGTTTGCACAAGTTGTCTTAAAAAAATCATCTTTATATTAAAACACAAACAGATATCAGTTTATTTGCAGTGTTTGCACATTCATAGGAAGTTCCTGTGTTCCTTGACACATTCATAAATAAACAACACTTATAACAGCTTCTTTTCACATTTCTGTTACATCTATGTCATCCAATTTTCAAATTACCCCCAGCCCTTAGACAGAAAAATTTCCTTTTTTTTTTTTTTTTTTTTTTTTTATTATCTTTTTCCTCCTTTCTTCTTCCGTTTTTCTCCCCTCCCAATGTTAGTCGTTATGCATATTCCCAATCCCCTTCCTGGTCGTTGCGCACTCTACCCCCTACCGTCGGTCTGGGAGGGCGGAGACTATCACATGCTTCCTCCGACACATGTGTACCCAGCCCACCACTTCTTTTCACCTGGCAGCGCGGACTCTCACTGGGAGAGTGTAACGTGTGGAAGGTCACACTACCTCTCTTAGATCCTTCCCTCGCTGTGCAGGCGCCCCGACCGAACTGTAGGAGTCACTGTCCACAACGACCCAGACCCACCCACCGGCTTCCCTCCCACTGACTCTGCCAATCGAGCCAGTATGACGGCCGGCCAAGCCGGAAGCAACGCTGACAGCTGGATTCGATACCAGTGTCTGTCTCTTGCGTTGGTGACGAGCGCCTTGTCCGCTGCGCCACCCAGCCGCCTACAATTTCCTATTTTTATAAAAGTGTGCACAGGGTTGCCAGTGTGGGTTTGAGCGTCTACTCCTGGTTCCTCCGTTACCGGCATCCACTACTATCTATTACTCTGTTATAGTATCTAATGAGTTTAATGTTGCTTTGTGGTGGCATTTCCCTTTAAAGTGGTAATCCATGAGATCCTCATTTATGTTTATTTTGGCGACATCTATTGGTGATAAGCAATCACTGCTGTTGCTATTTTGCACTGTATTGACTTGCTTTCCATCTTGAAGATTCATGCTAACTACTGAGTTAGTCTTCTATTCAGTACAAACAAACTGCTGGTGATTAAAACGCATCACTTCCCGTGTGCCGGATGATTATCCCAGGAATGTCCTGCCAGACACCAGTATTTGGAACAGCTGAGAACAGTAAATGTAAACGCATTCATGAACTGGGTGTAGCTAGAATCACTATTGTGTTATATAATTTGGCGATAGAGAGTGTCAAAATAGACATTTAATTATAAAAAAAATGCTTGAGATTATTACTTAATTAAGCTGTTATAAATGTGTACGGTTTGTTAATGAACACACCATGAATGTGTCATGAAACATGTCATTGGTCATTTCTGAATGAGCTATATAAAAGTCCTCACAAAAAGTGTTACGCCCCCCCCCCCCCCCCACACACACACGCATGCACACACACACACACACACAAACACACACACGCGCGCACGCTCTCTCTCACACACACATACACATGCTCTCTTTCTCTAACACACACACAGCAGATCGTTCGTCATTGCTACACACGTACATTTCCTTCTCTTTTTTAAGTCTTTGATATGTTTCGCTACGTTGTGTATCTTTTTATTCTGAATGTTCTTATTACTGAATGTTCTTTTTTTTTATTTTTTTAACTTAGCCTCAAACCTTAGCCACCCAGCACAGTATAGCACAGTATAGTACAAGGCAGTCCCTCTAGTGCACCACGGCCAGCAGCAGCAGTCCCAGAGCGAGGGACAGGAGCAGGCCGGCTCTGG
The DNA here is from genome assembly GCF_963971535.1 of Notolepis coatsorum. Classification (NCBI taxonomy): domain Eukaryota; kingdom Metazoa; phylum Chordata; class Actinopteri; order Aulopiformes; family Paralepididae; genus Notolepis; species Notolepis coatsorum. Next base: position 109,883 of record NW_028168938.1, on the reverse strand, counting down.
ACCCCTCACCCCCCGGGGCTCCAGCTGAGGAGGAGAAGAGACAAGAGAGGCAGAGAATGAGATGACAAGCAAGGCCAACAAGACATTAAAGATTATACACTAATTACACGTAGAGCTGCTACTAACGATTATTGAAGTCATCGATTCATTGGTTAGTAACAATTACGTTATTGATTATTTAATCGGTGCATTCTAAACGATTCATTTTCATCCCCAAAAACCCAGACAATTGAACATTTTCATTTATGTACACTTGTGTTTTATTTTCCCCATGAATGCACAATGACATCGTGCTAAAGCATGCATTTTAACAGAGCATTCCACACGTTAACAGAGCATTGGTTTTAACAATCCAAGTTCTTCTGAATTAAATGTTTCCATCAGAGTAGATGCTTTGGAACATTTAACAGCCACCAAAGGAATGTTTCCAAGCATCAATGTTTGCAGTCATTCTTTGCAGATAATGTTTTGTAGTACATTTATTGGATTCAGTCAATTAATCATGACACCCCTAATAATCTGTGATTTTCCTTTGAATAATATACAATATATATATTTGTATTATTTAAAGGGAGTTAGGAGATACAAATTTGCTAAAATGTTACCACGTGTAGTAGTGGACTGGACATTTTCTGGAAAAAGTAAGTTAGATGTCATAGTTAGATACATTTTCACAAGTAAATACATGCACACACACACACACACACACACACACACACACACACACACACACACACACACACACACACACACACACACACACACACACACACACACAAACACACACTCATTCAAATGCCACAACCCTTTTCTGAATATGCTTTATAAATATGAAAAATTACCCCCACCCAGGGGGACACACAGAAATACACAGCCATGGCTTCATCCATAGTGGGGACATTCCATAGCCTTGCATCCATTCCCTAACCTTAACCGTAACTCGACTACAGACCTAACCCTAACACTTATTCTAACCACAACACTAAAATAGAACGAGAGATAAAGGGAGAGAGAGAGACACAGACCTCTGATGGTGAAGGTGGTCTCCATGCCAGCGTGAATGTGGTCGGTGACGTGACAGTGTAGCAACCATGTCCCGGGGTTCCTCGCTACCATCTCTATAGTCTGAAATGTCCCCGGGAAAAGGTCAAACACGTCCGCGCGGTGAGCCACGTCCATCTACCCCACGCATCAGGGTGGTGAGACCAGCAGAGAGGGAGAGGAACAGAGAGAGACAAGACCTGTGTTTAGATGGTGGCCATTTATAGGGTTGTAACGATACACACATTTTCAGAATGCGAATAAAAATGTGTAGGTCACAATTCAATTTGATTTTCGATTCTTCTTGCATTAAAATGCTCAAATACTAATTATACATGTGTATGTGTGTGTGTGTGTGCTTGTTCCCTTCCACTCTACAATGATAGGATGGAGGCAGATGCCTGGTTTAGAGGACACACTGGTGAAAAATGTGAGACTTAGGGAAGAGAACAAAAGAAAATACAATTTTCAATATGGATGCACTGTATTAGATGTAATTTATTTTTTGAAATGTTCAATACTGTATCGTTACACGCTTAGCTTTAAAAAAAAACATAACTCTGCTGGAGTCACATTCTGTTCAGTCTTGTTCACATTGTATTTCCCAAATTAAGAGATGGGGAAATTGCTGTAGTTGTTGGTGATAATAATAATAATGTTATTTCTGCCAAAGAAAGCTCATGCTTTGTTCTACCGAGCCAAAGAGCCTCATTTTGATAGAATCAACAACACTCACATTGGCGCTGGTTTTGCTGTCATCTCTTGTTGAAAAATAGATATCCAGTTTGCCATCTACTGAACCATCATCATGTCAACGAGACGTTCTACTTTCTACATCTCAGCATCCCAGTGTCTTCTAGGCTTTGCTTGTACAGTTGCACAGTGTCCCCCACCCACCCACCCCTCCTACCCAACCCCCCCCCACCCCCCTACCCAACCACCTACAATGTACAGTCCCCCCCCCCCCCACCCACCCAACCACCTCCAATGTACAGTCCCCCCCCCACCCCCCAACCCCACCCCACCTACCCAACCTCCTCCAATGTACAGTTTCTACGTCAAATGTATATACTCTCTTTTCTGGACTCTTTTCGTATCACAAGCAAATCTGGTATGACATAAATGTTTAGATGTAGCACTAGCAGTACTGTCTATCTGTATGTCATGTATTTCATATATGTTATGATGAATTGAAAATGGGGGACCCTGATGTAAACAAGACGAAAGTCTTTCTCTGGTCTGCATCCCCTTAACAATTGTATGTATTGAGCTGTACTGTACTGTACCCATTCTGCAATCTGTTAATAAAGTTTTCAATCAATCAATCAATAGGACCTGGCAACCATCAATCAGCTCCACAAGAACTTCATCATTATCTCACTAGGCTGGTAAAGATATGCCTCCTAAAATGTCTAAACGGAAGTACAGGCTACAGGCTTTCCGGTTTCGACAAAACAATTATAGAAACGTGTGCACAATATTTCCTCGTTTAAGCCACTGCAACGGCTTTGCCTGAATAATTTACTACATGACCGGGACGTTCTAGCTTGTTCTAGCTTTACTGTACATTGGAAAGACTGGACCAACATAACAATAGAACAGTGGCTCAATTTATCAACAGATCATTCAAACATTGAACAACTCACTGCTACAATAATAAAATAAAAGCATGTCACCCCTTTCCGTATCACTCATATTTACGACTTATTAACAATCATTTTCAATAATACTTTTCAACACACCACTAACAGTCCTACAGTTGGATCCTCAGGCTACACTTTCACCCCTACACATAAACACGTTGGGCAGGTTTGTGTGCCCACCATACACATGCACGCACACACATACACTGCACACTTGTATATAAAGGATAATGATAGTGATAGTTATGATGATGATGATGATAGTAATGATGAAGGAGAGAGTACCTTGGATATAAAGGATAGTGATAGTGATAGTGATGATGATGATGATGATGATGATGATGATGATAATAATAACAGTGATGAAGGACAGTACCTTGTAAATGAAGGTCTCTGCGTGGAAGTGGACGGTGTGCATGTCCACCTCGTTTCCCATGCCCAGCAGATACCAGTCTACTGTCTGTCCCGCTGTCATCTCCAGGCCATGGAGATTACCATACAGCCTGCCGTTGATCCCTTCAAAACACACACACACACACACGCACACGCACACGCACACACACACACACACACACACACACACACACACACACACACACACACACACACACACACACACACACACACACACACACACACACACACACAGATTTTCTATTGACACACATTCAATTTTTCTTTCTTTTTTTTTAATCTTTTTCCCCCTCCTTTTTCCTCAGATTTTCTCCCATCCCAATGTTAGTCGTTATACCAATTCCCAATCCCCTTCCTGGTCGCTGCGCACTTACCCCCCACAGTCGGTCTGGGAGAGTGGAGGCTACCACGTGCTTCCTCCGACACACGTCCAGCCAATCAACTGCTTCTTTTCACCTGGCAGCGCGGATTCTCACTGAGAGGGCGTAGCGTGTGGAAGGATCACACTATCCCACTTAGATCCTATCCGCGCTTAGCAGGCGCCCCGACCAAACTGTAGGAGTCGCTGTTTACAACGACCCGGACCCACCCCGCCAGCTTCTCCCACCCTCTAATACTGCCAATTGTATCAGTGTGAACGGCCAGCCAAGCTGGTGACAACCCCGGAGCTGTGAGCCACCTGACCGCCTTTTAAAATTTTCTTTCTAATAATTTTCAGCTCATGTGCCTCAAAGATTCTGCTGATCGTGCTTGAGATGGGGAACCTACTGTAGATGAGAAAGCACTCGTCCATAATTACAAATAATGACTTGTCATTGAAAGTTAGTAAGTATACTGTAATTGGGAGGAGGACACCTGTTTGCACCCGATTACGCCACACCCCTCGGGCAAAGAGCGTTAGTTGTAGAAGGGTCGTGGAGTCATGGACCCAGTCTACAGTAAGACACATGTGTTCTCCATCTCCCATCTCATCCCCCTTTAGAAACCCTGCATGTCTCACTGTTCCCTGGTGCCCCTCTGCCCTTCTCTCTCCCCCATCTCTCCCCTTCAGGCCTAGGCGTTCCTGGAACCTTTCCCCTAAGAAGCCTCTCTCTCACCCTCACTCTCGCCCTACTGTAACTCTCACCCTCTCTCTCTCTCTCTCTCTCTCTCTCTCTCTCTCTCTCTCTCTCTCTCTCTCTCTCTCTCTCTCTCTCTCTCTCTCTCTCTCTAAAGTCTCTCTCTCACCATGCATCAGGTTGCTCTCCTCAAAGTCGTCGGCCGGGATGAAAGTGTCTGGCTCCTTGCCGAGGTATTTTCTGATATTGTCGTCCAGGAACCAGGACTTGTTCTCATCGTACACCATGAAGAGGAGAGCGAACTCTCTGTCCACGTCCTTCCTCTGTCTCTCTGCTCCCACGGCGCGCCCCAGGGTCCCGCGCCTGCACACCACCAGCGGGCCCAGCAGGCCGCTGTACAGGTCCTGTGTGAACGAACGACCACACTCTCTCTCTCTTAACCCATTCAGGTGTGTACATTGTTTTTCTTTTGGGTTATGTCTTCTCATAAATCTATCTTTGAATTCCAGAGTTCTATTCGCCTGATTCACTTCGCGGCCGTATTGGTCAAGTTTGATGCAACGAGGGGTTAGGATGCGGAAGTGGCCGTTCACTTCGATGTTACAACTTTGCTATACAAATGGCATCAATAATCTAAATAGTGAAAAAAAAGAGGCATAATGCAAACTTGGAATTACAAACTTGTGATTTTAAATATAATGGACGTGAATTAGTCATCTGCTCATTGACATGCGTTCATATCGATCTACGAAAATAAAGACGGCTGCAAAGTGAATACGGCGAATAGCTTTCAATGGTCAGTAGCCATTGTGACATTACCATTAGAATGTTCAGTTCTCAAAATTCTTTAACCTTCTGTAGTGTGGTAGTGAAAGGGTTGCACATAATATTGTAAACTGGATGCTTTCATGTAAATAAGAAAGGGATAATCAATAAGTACGTGTGCGTTAAATGGTGTTAAGGCACGACGGGGAGCCAAAGAACAAGTTCATTATTCTGCTTATACCGCGGTCATTTGCCAACAATATAGAATAAAAGCATTTGCAAATGTGGGCGGCTACGTGGCGTAGTGGGCAAGGCGCTCACCACGGAATCTGGAGACGCTGGGCTTGCCTGTTCGAGCCCAGCGCTCCACATTTTGCTTTCAGTTTAGCTGGTCGTCCGTACTAATACACATTGGCCGTATTAGGGGGTGGGAAACTGATGGGTGGGGATCGGGCAATGTGGACAGCGACTCCTACAGGTCGGTTGGTGCGCCTGCGCAGTAGAATAAGGAAGTGTCGGGGGCAGCGTGAGCCTCCCACGCGTTACTCCTCGCCACTGAGAGATCGAGCTGCGCAGGTGAAAAGATGCGACTGCTGTTACCTCAAGTACCGGAGGGGACTTGTGCTATGTATGACTTAGTCCAGGGGTTCCCAAACTTTTCAGGCCAGGACCCAGAAAATAAGGCGTCAGAGAGCCGCGGCCCAATGCACATCGTCTGGCTTTTTTTTTTTTCTTTTTTTTTTTATCATCTCGCGGCCCATCCGTGGCTGCTCGCGGCCCACCTTTGGGTCGCGCCCCCGACTTTGGGAACCACTGACTTAGTCCACATTGCAGCCGGCTTGTGGGAGGCAAGAAACAGCGTTCGTGACAGGGGAGGGTTGAATTGGATGTTACGAAATTGGGATGGGAGAAAATATAGAAAAAATGGGAGAAAAAGTGGATAAAAAAAAAGCATTTGCAAATGTTTGGTGAAAGTTTTGCACTTTGCCATTAGTGTGTTTTCCTTCTCAATCGTTAGTTTATCAAGTCGATAAGTCAACTGTGCTCACTGCAGTTAGTTGTCTCAACCAACTAACGGTCAAAGTCTATACTATCCAGTAAAAGGAAAGGATTGGATTTGGATCAGTACTCTGTATCGAGCCATACTTACTAGGGATGTTCGATATTGGCTTTTTTACCGATATCTGATACACCGATATTGTCCAACTCTTAATTACCGATATATGCAAGGTCCCCCCCCCCCCAAAAAACGGAATAATTTCAGGTAATTTACATTACATATCTCTTGTCGTGGAATTAACACAACATTATGCATACTTTTGACAATAAATAAAATAATAATTTGTTCTTACTTGCTTGCCTGGGTAAATAAAGGTTAAATAAATGTAAAAACCGATACCGATAATTTCCGATATTACATTTGAATGCCAATATCGGCCCATAATATCGGTAGGCCGATAATATCGGACATCCCTAATACTTACAGTTTAGGACTAAGAATTGGTGGTAATAATAAAGTGGTATCGGTGCCTCCTAACAGAGTATATATGCAGTATAATGTACCTTGATGAAGTCCACCGTGGAGTAGTAGGCGTAAGTGATGCAGTTAGGATCCGAGACTCCTGGACCGGAGCTTTCTGGGATGTCCCACCTGAACTCTGTCATCTTGCCTGACAAGAGAACAACGCAGTGCATGTATACAGTAGCCTATGTATATTATCTCACTCACTCAGTTTGTTTGTCAGATACGCATCAGCTAGCCTCGCTTAAAACTCCGGGAGAGGTGTTTTTGGCCAACAGCTAGGCTAGTGGTCCGTATCCGCTTTCATTCATTTGTGCTAGGCTAGCTTGCAGCCGGATAGCTTTCAACTGAACACATTGGTATCTTATCTTCTTGTCTGACTCTGGAGAAGACGGTAAGTGCATTTCCCATAATGTTGCCGTGTTCCTTAAGATGAAGATTGTTTTTGCAGTGGTATTCCCTCCAACACACAACAATACTAATGTATCATTGTCTCAGTCTCTTTTCTTACCTGGTTCAACTGGAGTATGCATGTCAACAGTCTTCACTCCGTGTGCGTGCATTGAGTATGACCTGTTGCTGGCTTTGTTCTTGAATGTGATCCGGATCTGCTCTCCTACCTCTGCTCTCACTGCTGGACCTGTTGGGGTAAAAGACAAGACTCACTACTGGACCTGTTGGGTTTGAAGTGTATTGACATTTAAAATGTTATTGATGATTCTCCTTCTCTTGTCCTATGGTTTGTTTAAGGCTCATGTTCATTGTTTACCACTTTGAAATAAAATCTAAAAATGTTGGAGTTGAATAAAACTGTGTCGTGTGTGTGTATATACAGTATACGGTGTATATATACATATAATCTATAATTAGAGCTCTGTAGAATGAATACATTTAACCGTAACCTCAAAATCTAAATTTGTATAGAATCTGAAAATGTGAGTGTCACTACACTACACAACAGTATGTGTTACAGCCTTCCACCCGGTTTTTGAACCATAAGTCCTGCGCTTGCCAGCTTAAAAAGCATCAGTGCTACTGATTCAGCCAAATCAAACAGATGCACTTGGATGAAGGGCAGTATTTAGGAGGAGTGAGTTTAACAGACAGTCACTTGTGTAGTACAGTGTGTAGTAATGTAACTGACCAGTAGTATGTAGTAATAGGGCGGGCCATACTTTTTTTTTTTTGGAAAATCAATCGAGTGGGGTGTCTAAAATACGTGTTTTTTTGTGGGGAATTCAAATATGGGATTATTTTTCTAATCGGATAACTCCTACCTACATTGTTTTGGATTTCAAAATGGCCGATTTGACCATTTTTCACCCCTTGGCCATACATGGATGCCAACATGAATCTGAAGGAAATCATAACATGCAAGGTGTCTAAATGATGTGTTTCTTAATGGGGAATTCAAATATGAGTTCATTTTTGGGATAGAATAACTCTAACCTACATAATTTTGGATTTCAAAATGGCTGATTTTACCATTTTTCACCCCTTGGCCATACATGGATGCCAACATGAATCTGAAGGAAATCCTAACATGCAAGGTGTCTAAATGATGTGTTTCTTAATGGGGAATTCAAATATGAGGTCATTTTTGGGATAGGATAACTCTAACCTGCATAATTTTGGATTTCAAAATGGCAGATTTTACCATTTTTCACCCCTTGGCCATACATGGATGCCAACATGAATCTGAACATTAACTGTTGCTGCAGCAAAGACAAAAAGATTCCTGTGAAAGATATTGCCTACATCAAGGGACAGAGGGAAAAGGTTGGAAGTAAAGGACCACACCAAATGGCTGGAGCTGATCTGCCTGAGCACAAGAGACAGGTGAAAACATTGGAAAGGCAGGGGATGGAAAAGAAGGCAGAGAAAAGGAGAAGGGGCAAAGAAGAAAGCTTTGCAGCAGCAGACAAGGTTGCCAGGAAGGATTTTGAGAGCTTCCTTACAGTCCCTGAAGTTGAGCTCATTCCTGAAACTGACCCTGCAGCAAAGCTACGGAAAAATTATGATGAGATTCCAAACATCGCCCTTGCTAGTGTAAGGTATGGCATAGGTCTAAGGCCAACTGCAGCTATAGCAACTGCAGCTCTGATTGATGCAGGACTCATCTTAGAAGATGACACAAGTAAAGTGATTGATAAGAACAAGGTTAAGAGAGCACAAGAAAAGTTGATGCAAGAGCTGGGGGAAGAGTTTGAGGAGAAGTGCAGGGAGGAGGGGGGGATCTCCTGTATCCTCTTTGATGGGCGGATTGACATGACCAATGTGATGATGGAAGCTGAGGGCAGTGACCAATCTTTTCCTGCAAAGATCAAGGAAGAACACTATAGTGTTGCTAGTGAGCCTGGCAGCAACTATCTGTTCCACTTTACACCAGAGAAAGCAACTAAAGAGGAGTCCCATGCAGAGAAGATTGCTAAGGTCCTGTTTGCCTGGCTGAAAGAGAGAGGTTCTGATAAGACCTTGTGGGCCATTGGAGGAGACTCGACCAATGTCAACACTGGAGTGAAGGCAGGTGTAATGCGGAAGCTGGAGCTGCACCTGGGGAGAAAGCTGGTCTGGTTGGTGTGCAGCCTGCACACTGATGAACTTCCACTGCGCCGTCTCATTGTTGAAGTTGATGGGGCTACTCTGTCAGACAACAAATTGTCTGGGCCAATAGGACAGCTCCTTGATTCTGTTACAGACTTGGAGATCAATCCTAACTTCACCAGGATCTTTCTTGGCCCTCCGCTGATCAAGCTGCCTGAGAAGATCATTCAAGATCTCTCAACTGATCAACACTATGGCTATAAGCTGGTCTGTGCAATCAGGGATGGAGTGCTTTCTGCAAGGCTGGCTCTGCTGGAGATTGGACCGGTAAACCACAGCCGCTGGCTCACCACAGCAAACAGACTCCTCAGGCTCTGGGTGTCAAAGCATCAACTTAAAAGAAAGAACCTGAATAATCTACAATGCATTGTGGAATTCATCACTGGAGTGTATTATCCATGTTGGTTCAACATGAAGGTCAAGCACTCCTGGATCGAAGGGCCTAGGCACATCCTGTTTCAGCTGGACTGCCTCAAGTCTCAGAGGAAGGAGGTGCTGGATGTTGTGATGCCAACTGTGAGAAGATCTGCTTGGTATGCCCACAGTGAAGCCATCCTCCAAACACTGCTGTGCTCTGAGGATCAAAAAGAGAGAATTGAGGGGGTGGAGAGAATCCTGGCCATCAGGGGAGAGGGGGATCCAGACACTCAGCTGGGAGACTCCTGTGTCAGGATCAGAAGAACACCTCACATCAATAGTGACGCTTCCAGCATTGGTGGCTTAATCAGCTGGTCAGAAGATGTGTCAGTCACCTCTCACCTGCTCCCTAAGCACCTCCGAGGTGAAGAACTTCATCAACACCCCCATGGAGGTTCTCGACTGGCCTTGCCACACACAAAGCATCGAGAGGGTTGTTAAAATGGTGACTGAGGCCTCTGCTAAGTACTTTTCATAAGAAAAAAGGGATGGAGGGATCAGGGCTCAGGAGACCAGCAGGAGGCTGATGTCCAAGAATGAATCCAAGCAGGACTTGTGCAACCTGATCAAATTTAAGAAGATATATGATTGATGGAGCCCCATGGATTTTCTCAATAGGCTACATTGAGACGTTTGTTAAAATGGTTACAGAGGTTTCTGCTGAGTAGTTCTGGAAAGAGCTCACCTATTTATGGCTGACGTTGACTTTAAGTTTGTGTTTGTAGGTTGGTGGCTAAAGCAGTACAGTAGGAGATCTTGCCATCCAAGAATGAGTCCAATCAAGATATTGGAACCTGGCAAAGTTCAAGAAGTCAGGAAATCGAGATTTAGCACTTAGGTGTTTGTGTGTATTACAAATACAATTTATTATTGTTAGTATTATTATTATTGATCTTTGGAGTTGTATCCAGTTATATACAGTTCACTTGTTAATAAATTTGATGGCTTTGTCATTATAAATGATTTCCCATATATTTTTTATCTTTGCAATTTTGTAATACAATACCAATGGGTTCAAATGGTAAAATCAGCCTTTTTGAAATCCAAGATTATGCAGGTTATATTTATCCTATCCCAAAAATGACCTCATATTTGAATTCCCCATTAAGAAACACATCATTTAGACATATTGCATGTTAGGAATTCCTTCAGATTCATGTTATCATCCATGTATGGCCAAGGGGTAAAAAATGGTAAAATCGGCCATTTTGAAATCCAAAATGATGTAGGTTAGAGTTATCCTATCTCAAAAATGAACTCATATTTGAATTCCCCATTAAGAAACACATAATTTAGACACCTTATATGTTAGGATTTCCTTAAGATTCATGTTGGCATCCATGTATGGCCAAGGGGTGAAAAATGGTCAAATCGGCCATTTTGAAATCCAAAACAATGTAGGTAGGAGTTATCCGATTGTAAAAATAATCCCATATTTGAATTCCCCACAAAAAAACACGTATTTTAGACACCCCACTCGATTGATTTTCCAAAAAAAAAAAAGTATGGCCCGCCCTAATGTAGTAATGTGACTGACCAGTAGTGAGTAGTAATGTTGCATACATGGAACCATAAAAACCCAAATGATCCACTAAAACGAGCCCCTTTACTGGGTTTAATGATCACACCATTTTGTACATGTACATGTACTTTATACGTGACAAATAAAAGCAACTTGAACATGATGTGTAATTTAATGTAGTATGTAATGTAGAATGCAAAGTAGTATGTAATGACGCAACATTTAATTTAATGTACTGACACTTGCATAACAAGATGTCGTCACAGGGATGATTGCAGATATGCTAAGTTTGTCTCTGGGCCAAATATGTTTGTAGTAAGATATGATTAAGTCCAGAATTCAACAACTGTTTATACTGTAGGAGGGAGATAACAGAGGATAAGAGTGAAAGCATTTATCAGAATAGTTACTCTTACTCTCTAACACTAACTTATAGTTAATGAAATTGTGAAATTAAAACATGTCCCATTTGTCTGGGAACCCCTGGAACCCCCCCCCCCCCCCCACATGGGCATGGGACCCCACATGGAGAACGGCTGACCTAGTAATTTTTTATTTTTTTTTGCTTTAGGGGAAACAGGGAATTAAGTCAAAAGAATAAGCAATAAGAGCGATAAGAACACATCTAAACATAATTTACCCATAATTCCAAGGTGTATCTGTTGTGGCAGGCGCTCCTTCTGCATACTGAAGGTCTCGTCGGTGTACTCTCTGTAAACCACCTTCTTGTAGCGAGAGCCAATCCTGTTCTCCCCTTTCTCCACAAATATACTGCCTGGACTGGGAGACAAGCACCGATAGGCCCATTTCACAGCAGCCATTTTTACATGTCATAGTGTGTGAGGGGCTGTCTGTATGTGTAACTGGGAGTAGTATGTGAGAAGACAAATTTAAATTGCCTTGTGTAAATTGACAATAAAGCAAATCTTCTTCCTCTGTATGCAGTGATAAAACAGTAAAAACTGAAATAATGTATTTGACAAGAAATCCAGCAGGATTCTTGCATGCATTATACGGTCATTATAAGTCATGCATTATAAACTTTGGTTTAAATGGTTAATTTAAAAAGGTATATTGCATGTGTAACATACATTAAAAGGTTGGAACAAGGTGTTTAAACATAATATGGAATACACTTCATTTAAGAGAAGAGTTTTCCAAAAACCTTTGGGACTTTCTTTGGGACGCCATATGTAACTGAGGGGTACAATTCCCTGACTGTATTGTTAGATATGATATTTAATACCACTACCTCATGTACTTTAACTTCTGGCCACCCAGTACAAGATATAAGTATGATGAACACTTTCCCACCTGATGAAACGAATCCACACAAATGTACCAAATCGAAGGTTTAATACAGCAAAGGGTGTATACAACGATCACTTAATTACATTTATGATTTGAAATATGAAATATGCACTTTTATGGCAAATGAGTATTCGTAGGTAAATCAACATTGAATGTCCAATCTCTGGTTACGCAGGGAGTAAGTATACAACCTGGAATATTTAGGAAACGATAGCGATGGTACTTAAATGATTATAGCTGGATACACTAAGGGGGGGGGGGGGGGGGGTCCCGCTGGTTGTAAGACAGTAGGAGGGGGGGGTTAGAGAAGCCGCTGGCGGTATCCCATCTGGCCGACGGTGTCTTGGGAGAATCCAAAGTCTTGGACACGGTGCCCACAGAACCTCGGACCGCAGACGAATACAGCTGGACCCTCTGTGGACGGTAGCTGCCGGTCCACAACGGAGAGACGTGAGGCGACCTCACTAGTGTCGAGCGCCGTCTCACCTGGAGTCTTCTCCGGGGGGTAGTTCCAACACTCCGCAGTGTTGGCCTTTATCCATGGAATAATCAAAGCACACAAAGCATAATCCAAGCCGTAGAAGGCTCGCCGTCGTCCGGGTAGAGTAATCCAATATACAGGTCCAGTCGCTCTTGGCCCGGAGCTCCTCGGATGCAATCACCACTAGGGGTCTGACCAGCCTGGTTAAGCGTCCAGATAACGTCAGGAACGATGGGGGTACTGATAACTTTAGAACTCTAACCGAACGATGCACCATACATAAATAGACTATTATTAGCTTAATAGAATACGTCCAACTCGACGGTATAGTGCCAAACTATGACTATTCAACTATTAATCTACACGATATCTCAATGCCTATTCTGGGGCCAAGTAGGCCTTACTACACCGCACGTGCGTCGTGGGCAGGCTTTGCGTCTGTCACTCTGTTGGAGGGTAAAGAACTGGACTAAAAAGAAAGTTCTACTTTACTTACGCCATATATATATGCGCTATGAACAAATAGTACCATTCGTATTTCGCCCGACATATTCCTGCGCGGAACCGGGGCTTGCCACGACATGTTAGGCGGCACGATTGAACTTGGACCTAGGGGCATGGCAACCTGGCGCCAGGTTCTCGTCCAATGGTAGAATGAAACTATTATGGGCTGTTTAGTAGACTAAAGGGATATTCAATGCATATTGTACAAGCAATATACAGGGGATATCAAACGATATACAAATACAATTAAATATATATATATAAATAAATATACATATTCGGTTTAATCTGATCCTTCACAACAGCCGCCCCCTAATTAGTCCCACCTAATTAGCTAAGCAGAGACAGATTAACCGCACTGTCTACCACTCAAGGTCCGCTGTAAGGGTCAGTCAACTCACAAAGTCATAGGGTCATGGTCATCATCGATAGTATCTGGGAGTCGGGGCAGTTCTATGAGCCTCGCCACGGGACGTGTGTAGGTGCGCCCTTGGACGAGTACTTCAGCTGCTCGGACCTTGCCATCGGCACCGGTGATCACTTTGCTTACGCGGCCAGCCGGCCACATAGCTCTGGGTAGTGACTGGTCAATAATCATGACGACTGTTCCTTCTGTCAAATTGTCTCTCTCTTTTACCCACTTCTGGCGGGTCTGTAGAGACGGTAGGTAGTGAAGTAGGAAGCTGCTCCAAAACTTGTCAGCTAGTACTTGGCTGTACCTCCACATTCTTCGGCCGTTCGCTTCTTCAGGCCTGTACATTGTCTGGGGTAGCGCGGGGTCCAGCCGCCCCATTAGGAGTGTGTTGGGGGTGACTGGGTCGACATCTGCTACATCACTGGAGACGTATTTCTTTATGATCAGCTCTGTGACCTTGTGTCGGCTGTTCAAGACGATCGGGTACTTAATGTCATCTGGTAGATCAGGGGCTCTCCGCAGGCGACCACCCACTCTGATGAGATTATGGGCGTCACTCTCTGGTGCCAGGTGAATCAGTCTGCTGTCTGATGGGACGGGGTTTCCTCCCTGTAGACAGTCTAGCTCAGGGGTAGGCAACCCTAGGCACGCGTGCCTGCATAGGCACGCGAGGGCATTTGCATAGGCACAGGGGGCAGCATTTTTCAAAAAAAAGATTTTTTTTTTTTTTTTTTTTTTTATAGTGAAATATTTTGCACTGTTGTCGCATTTATCTTGTTGAAATCCTCCCACAGGTTCTTTTTACTACCACATATTTAATTGAGACCCTTTATTTGTTTATTATTTCAATTTAGCTGGAAATACATTGCTACATCATTCAGTAACATTTGCAGAGCCTTATAACAAAAACATTATTATGGTCACCATTGTGACCAGTGGGATTAATCAACACATTTTATTATTTATTTTTCTATTTCATTGAACATTGCACATGTTAAAAGCCATTTTTTTACTCAAAATGTGAGTATTACCAAGTCAACTTGTGTTCTTAAAACAATGACAATAAACATAGTTTTATTAGGTTGAAATAATGTGGTTGTGTACTTTTTTTCTGTTAACTTATTATGGATTGAAAACTGAAAACCTTAATGCACAGTTACTGAACTCAATATTTTTAAGTTCTGGTAACTTATTATTATTTATTTTTTTACAGTGTAGTCTTGCGATCAATCAAAACTTATTTACACGATATACCTCACATTCACCCTCCATTCACATCCTGGTGTTCTCCATTAGGCCTGTAGGTGGAGCTATGACAGCACACGTACAGTACACACACCGATGGTGTGATGTGTCCAAAAATGAATGGGCAAATGTGAGTGAAATGGTCGCACTGTATGCAGCTGTTTGTCTGCATTGCATCCCCCCCCCCAACTCAGATTTAGGGTTGATACAACCATCATAATAATATTGTTAATAATAACAATAACAATAATAATGTAATAATATAAAAATTATCATTAAAAATACCTGATTATGAGAAAAAAAAATTACGATGCATGGAATATTGTTGAGGCACACTAGTTACAACTATATTTCAAATAGGCACTCCATGTCAAAAAGGTTGCTGACCCCTGGTCTAGCTCATCGGGGAACGAGTCTCTCTGGGCTCGTTGTAGTAGAAGAAGTTCTGCTTCTTCGTAGTCAGCTGCTGACATGTCAGTGGTGGACTGAATCTCTGGGTGGTGCCGCAGGAATGTTCTTTGCTGCGCACTCTCTAGGGTAATGCAGTCATCTATGTTGGGGTCTGTGGAGGCGACAGTGCTCAGTCCACAGAACATAGGTTTCTTGTTCTCAGCCTCCTCGTTACTTGCTTCCCTCGGGGTGGGCGTAGGCCAATCTCCTTCCGGGAGCTTGAGGAATGCTGGTCCGTCACTGTAGATGTTGCGACGGGTTAGGTCATCCAGAGACATTCCCCGGGTGATGACGTCAGCTGGGTTGTGTTTGGTGTCCACATACCGCCAGCTTGCTTCTTCTGTTAATTCTTGAATCTCGGTGACTCTGACTCCCACGAAGACCTTGTATCTGCATGAATCAGACTTGATCCATGTGAGTACTGTCGTGGAATCTGACCACAAGATTGTTCTATGCACCGGAATGGTGAGTTCACGTTGGATTAACGTGGCTAGATGCGCTCCTGCGAGGGCTGCGCAGAGCTCTAGACGTGGGATAGATTGTTGCTTACGTGGGGCTATTCTTGAGCGGGCCAGGATGAAAGCAGTGTGTATCTTTCCTCCCATCTCTTGGGCACGCAAGTAGGCCACCGATCCGTAGGCTACTTCGGAGGCGTCGCTGAAGACGTGTAGCTCAATCTGGCATGCCTCTGGCCTCACTGTGGATGGGAAGTAGCTGCGGCGTATATTGACACCTGGGAGTGAGCGGAGTTCCGTCTCCCACTCTCTCCATGTTGAGGCAAGGTGTGCGGGTATTGGGTCGTCCCAGCCCTGGTCCTTGTCCCATAGTGCTTGTACAATCATCTTTGCCCTGGTGGTGTAAGGTAGAATACATCCCAACGGGTCATATTGTCTGGCGAGTGTTCTGTACACACTCCGTCTTGTGGTCGGTATCGCCGCCGACCTTCCTTGCTCTGGAGCCAAGGGTTTGTGTCTATAGTGGAGCGAGTCTGTTTTGAAGCGCCAGACTAGTCCTAGTGTCATTTCTTGGGCTTCTCCTGGGATTGTCGCCATCCAGGTCTCGCTGCTGGCAGCCTTGTCCGCGGAGGAGAGGCTGCGCAATACGTGCGGGTCGCTGCTGGCCCACTGCCTGAGATCAAAGCCGCCTTTGATTAGGGAGGCGCGTAACTTGATTAGGAGAGCCTCGGCTTCTTCTTGAGTCGAGACGCTTTGTAAACAGTTGTCCACGTAGAAACTGTTCTTCACACTGTGTTGGACCTCTTCATCTGCTGCTGGGTCCTCTGTGACGTGTTTCTGTAGTGCAAAGGTAGCACAGCACGGGCTGCATGTGGTTCCGAAGGGGAGTACTTCCCACTGGTAGATGGATGGGTTCTCATCTCCGATCTTCTCTCTCCATAGGAACCGTAGCAGAGGCTTGTCCTCCTCTACTAGTCTCACCTGCAAGAACATCCCTTTGATATCCCCGCTTATAGCCACCTTGTCCTGGCGGAAGCGCAGTAGCACGCCTAGTAGGGAGGGGCCGAGTGTGAGGCCGGGCAAGAGCTCTTTATTCAGATTTTGGGATCCGATCTGGTAGCTGCAGTTAAACACAATGCGATCCTTGCCGTTGTGATGGACCTTGTGATGCGGCACGTACCATGATTCGGTCGTCTGATCGGCCTCTTTAATGTCAATCTTTGTTACGTGTCCCGCTGTGATTAGCTTCTCAATCTCAGCTCGGTACACACTCTCTTGAGCGGGGTCTTTGGCTAGGCGCCGCTCTGTGTTCAGTAGATAGCGCTCCGTGGCGTCTTTCTTTGCGTGAAAGGTGGGCATTCCCTCTCGCCTCAGGAGTGGAGTTGCGTATCTCATCACTCCGCCGACTGTGACTCTCTTCGTCCCCTGCTCGAGTAGGTTGATGGCGTAAATGTCTTCTTTAGAGCGAATATCTTTCTTTTCGTTCTTAAAGGGCATTGTCTCTAGGGTCCATAGCCTCTCGACATGCTGCAGGAGAGTGGTGTCTTCTTCTGTCGTTCTGGAGTGGAAGCAGCTAGTGGCTGCTGTTCGGTTGAGAGATTTAGCGAGGGGGCCTTGTAGGGTCCACCCTAGGCGGGTCTCGACTGCTGCAGGACAGCCTCGGGGGCCTGTATGGACCCGGTCAATCGGGACTATGAGTTCTGCGTGGTCGGAGCCTATCAACAGGGTCGGGGTAGCGCCGTCTATGAGCGGGATAGGTAATTGGCGCAGGTGCACATATTTATCCATCAACTTGGTGACAGGGTAGGTGTACTGCGATAGTCCTATTTCTTGGCTGGTGAAAGCATTTGTGATCTTGTACCGTCGCTCTGGCTGCCCGTTGGCTGCGATGGTGAAGGAGACATTCTCGCCCTTTATCGTCTTTAAATCTCTTCTTATTGTCCGAATCGTCATTTCGTTCTTGCTCCCCCGCAGTCCCAACTGGGTCGCAGCGGAGGCGAGCAGAAGGGTCTTCTCTGACCCGTCATCAAGGACGGCGTAAGTGTCCATGACTTTATCTTGGTAGCTCAATGTCACACGGACTACCTTTAAGAGCACTTGGGCTCCGCTGCTGCTGGCGGGGTCAATGTACATGACACTTGCCTTGGTGCCGCTCCGTGGTGCAGGTATAGGCCGTCTTCCGTTACTTTCGTGTAGTATATCTAGATGGGCTCCATCGCACCGGCTGCACCTTTTCTTTAGGCGGCATTCGGCTGCCATGTGGGGCCGCGCACATCGATAACAGCGCCGGTTGGACTTTATCCATTGACTCACTTCTTCTGCATTCATCTTTGTGAATAGGTCACATTGTGACAGCCAGTGTTCTTTCTCACAGTAGGGACACGCTATCTTCCACTTCTCTTTTCTCGAGGGGGTGCTGTGACTCTTACTGCTCGGTACTGACTCTGATTGGTGCATGACAGTCACCGATCTTCTTCCATCATTTATTCTCCTGGGTCCCTCTCTGGAGCTTGGCGTTCTCCGCCCGAAGGTGTCCAGTCGTAAGCTGCTGACCTCTCTCGCCAGGAAGTCGGCCAGATCAAGGAGGGATGGCTCGGGGCCGTTGGGATCCCGGTAATCCCTCTGCCGCCTAAAGCGCTCCTGTCTTGCGGGTGGCAGCTTCTCCAAAATCCTCTCGACGTTAGAGTTGGCGTATAGCTCATGCATGCCCTTCTCCCGTTGCGCTCCCAGCATCCCTACCAGGGACTGCACTTTGATTGACAGGTCGTCTAGTGAGCGATTGTCTGTGGCTGGGGGTAGGCGGTCAATATGCCTTATCTCCTGGATTACGTAATCCCATATACGTCCATATCTCTGATCCAGCGCTGCAAGGGCCGCTGTGTATGGGGTCGAAGAGGTAGCATAGGCTAGCGCTATATTGTGCGCTCGCGGTACTTTCAGGTGCTTCAGTAGTATTGCATACTTGTGGCGTTCATCAGCGACATCCACCATCATTGTCTCTAAGCACATCCGGAGCTCCGTGTACTGTGCTCGACTCTCATAGGCGAAGTCTGGGAATGACGGTGTGGCATTGTATGACGCCGTGGATGGCTGATACATCGGCGAGCGTTGGGGGAGAGACCTCCTGGGCGAGTCCCCTCTTGCGCCTCGCTGTGGGCTGGTACTGGCAGGGTACCATGGCCCGCTGGTCCAGGTGCTGTTCCTCGGGGCTGGTCGTGCGTCGTGCTCACCCGTGAATAGAGTCGGGGGTCTGTAGCGCAGCGCCGCGGGGGTATAGCCTGGACTGTATGGGACCTCCTGGTCCGGTGGAGTACTGTGCTGTCGCCGGGCTTGGTTCTCCTCTTCTCCCTCTTCTTCCTCTATCAGATCTTCCAGGTCCTGTAATCGTTTATTTAGCTTCTCCGCAGTGTATGCCGCTCCTTCCTTGTAGCTGGGTCTCACTTGGACCGGTATGGGAAGGGGGTCTGCGGGGGGTCTAGACTCGGTCTGTTGGTCAAGTTCAGGGTCGCTTGCTCGTTGTGGTGACGCTGCCCTTGACTGTTGTCTCGACGAGTTCCTTGAGCCCCTAGCGGAGGGAGAGGGTGTTGTACTTTTGATCAGCTGCTCTATTAGTTGCGCTTGTAGTCTGTCGCGCTCTGCGTCTCTTTGGGCACCGGCAGCGGCACGCTGGGCGTCGGCCCGGTCTCTTGCCATATTCTCTTCTGTCTGGAAGCGTCTCATCTCCAGACGTGTGCGCTGTTCTTCGCTCCGTTGCTGTGCTTGGAGGTGTTCGCGCTCGCTAAGCATCTGCGCTTGGAGTCGGTCGCGTTCGGTAGAGGCTGTCAGGCTGACGAGGAACGCCTGTTGTAGTATCCTCTCCGCTTCGCTGGGGGAAGGCGGTTGTGGAGGTGAGCCGCTCCTGCGTGAGCCGCTCCTGGGGGTACTCGTTGGGGAGTCCTGGAGCTCTAGTTCCTCGGCGCTCTCCTCCTCTTCTTCCGTGCAGAGTTCTCTCTCTGTAGGGTTGTCTTCCTCCCGGGGCTGGTCGGGGACTACTTCTTGAGTAGTGGCGGGGGGTAAAGGCATGTCAATTCCCTCCTGGTCCCCACCGTGAGCTTGGTCAGTTACATTAGGACCTACTAGGGCCTCTGTGGTCGGGGAAACCTGGTCGTTAAGGTCAGACATAATTTTACTTTCTACTTTTACCGCGTTTACCGTTTGTCGAAGGCTAGGTAGTTGACTGACAGTGTAAGCCTCTAAGTACTGAGGTGTCTGTCGTCTGCGCCGCGGGCGTTCTAGGTTAGGAGGATCGTTTCGTGGAGTGTTCATCATAGGCCATTTCGATATTAATAACACTATATTAATATTACACTAGTTACCCTCCGGCTCGAAGGACCAATTGTAACTGAGGGGTACAATTCCCTGACTGTATTGTTAGATATGATATTTAATACCACTACCTCATGTACTTTAACTTCTGGCCACCCAGTACAAGATATAAGTATGATGAACACTTTCCCACCTGATGAAACGAATCCACACAAATGTACCAAATCGAAGGTTTAATACAGCAAAGGGTGTATACAACGATCACTTAATTACATTTATGATTTGAAATATGAAATATGCACTTTTATGGCAAATGAGTATTCGTAGGTAAATCAACATTGAATGTCCAATCTCTGGTTACGCAGGGAGTAAGTATACAACCTGGAATATTTAGGAAACGATAGCGATGGTACTTAAATGATTATAGCTGGATACACTAAGGGGGGGGGGGGGGGTCCCGCTGGTTGTAAGACAGTAGGAGGGGGGGTTAGAGAAGCCGCTGGCGGTATCCCATCTGGCCGACGGTGTCTTGGGAGAATCCAAAGTCTTGGACACGGTGCCCACAGAACCTCGGACCGCAGACGAATACAGCTGGACCCTCTGTGGACGGTAGCTGCCGGTCCACAATGGAGAGACGTGAGGCGACCTCACTAGTGTCGAGCGCCGTCTCACCTGGAGTCTTCTCCGGGGGGTAGTTCCAACACTCCGCAGTGTTGGCCTTTATCCATGGAATAATCAAAGCACACAAAGCATAATCCAAGCCGTAGAAGGCTCGCCGTCGTCCGGGTAGAGTAATCCAATATACAGGTCCAGTCGCTCTTGGCCCGGAGCTCCTCGGATGCAATCACCACTAGGGGTCTGACCAGCCTGGTTAAGCGTCCAGATAACGTCAGGAACGATGGGGGTACTGATAACTTTAGAACTCTAACCGAACGATGCACCATACATAAATAGACTATTATTAGCTTAATAGAATACGTCCAACTCGACGCTATAGTGCCAAACTATGACTATTCAACTATTAATCTACACGATATCTCAATGCCTATTCTGGGGCCAAGTAGGCCTTACTACACCGCACGTGCGTCGTGGAGAGGCTTTGCGTCTGTCACTCTGTTGGAGGGTAAAGAACTGGACTAAAAAGAAAGTTCTACTTTACTTACGCCATATATATATGCGCTATGAACAAATAGTACCATTCGTATTTCGGCCGACATATTCCTGCGCGGAACCGGGGCTTGCCACGACATGTTAGGCGGCACGATTGAACTTGGACCTAGGGGCATGGCAACCTGGCGCCAGGTTCTCGTCCAATGGTAGAATGAAACTATTATGGGCTGTTTAGTAGACTAAAGGGATATTCAATGCATATTGTACAAGGAATATACAGGGGATATCAAACGATATACAAATACAATTAAATATATATATATAAATAAATATACATATTCGGTTTAATCTGATCCTTCACAACACCATATGTTTTCAGACAAAGTATTGTATACAGTATGTTAATATAGCAGGGTTCGGATCAATTAACTTTAGATCAATTCAAAATGTAAACTGTAATTGCTGTTTAATTGCTGATGACGGAACATTCATTCTCATTTACTTGTCAACAGGTTGGATAATAACAACCTTTTTCAGTATTTGAATTGAAAGCCGTTTCTGGAATTCACTGAATTGAAAATTGATTGATCCCAACCCTGCAATATAGTAATTCATTATATACTGCAAGGAGAGGTGAGGTGAGAGATGTCACGCACGCACGCACGCACGCACGCACGCACACACACACACACACACACACACACACACACACACACACACACACACACACACACACACACACACACACACACACACACACACACACACACACACACACACACACACACACACACACACACACACACACACACACACACACACACACACACACACACACACACACACACACACACACACACACACACACACACACACACGTACCTGTCTCCCGGCATGGCTTGGTGTTTCTCCAGTTCCCATGTCCTGTCGGGTGAGTAGTCCCATTCCACCTCCTCAGCGCTGATGAAGTAGCGCACCACCTTGGACGGCTCTGTGTCTGCGTGTGTGACGCTGCGGCCCGGGCAGGCCTTCACCTCATACTGATGTCTCATTCCACCGGAGAAGTGGTCCGTCACGCGACAGCTCACTTCATACACGCCTGGGAGACATTAAAGGCCCAATCGGTGATCCAAACGGAAACAAGTGTGTATCCCCAAGCAAAGTTGATTGACTAAGCTTTTGGACTAGCACTAGACAAAGCTAGACTATTCAACAATGTATGTGAATATACCCATATTGTAAAAAGAAAAGGCATACAGTATGTGTGCGTGTGTGCGTGTGTGTGTGTGTGTTTGTGTAGAGAGTAATGTAACTGACCAGTAGTGAGTGGTAATGTACAGTAACTGACCAGTAGTGAGTGGTAATGTACAGTAACTGACCAGCAGTGAGTGGTAATGTACAGTAACTGACCAGCAGTGAGTGGTAATGTACAGTAACTGACCAGTAGTGAGTGGTAATGTACAGTAACTGACCAGTAGTGAGTGGTAATGTACAGTAACTGACCAGTAGTGAGTGGTAATGTACAGTAACTGACCAGTAGTGAGTGGTAATGTACAGTAACTGACCAGTAGTGAGTGGTAATGTACAGTAACTGACCAGTAACTGACCAGTAGTGAGTGGTAATGTACAGTAACTGACCAGTAGTGAGTGGTAATGTACAGTAACTGACCAGTAGTGAGTGGTAATGTACAGTAACTGACCAGTAGTGAGTGGTAATGTACAGTAACTGACCAGCAGTGAGTGGGTACAGTAACTGACCAGTAGTGAGTGGTAATGTACAGTAACTGACCAGTAGTGAGTGGTAATGTACAGTAACTGACCAGCAGTGAGTGGTAATGTACAGTAACTGACCAGCAGTGAGTGGCTGCATGACAACAGCAGCCGTGGTGTGTGGGAACAGGCTGAGTGTGTCCCGGGTGGTCTTGTGTCTCTGGAAGGTGTTCCCCTCAAAGTAAACCCCATGGATGTCGGCCTCTGTCCCCAGCCCAAATGTGTACCACACAACGGTGTCCCCGGAACACATCTCCAGGCCACGAAGGTTCCCGTACATGAGACCATTCACCGCTGATGAGGAGACAACGAAAAAAGGAAAATTGTACAACTTAACCCTTTCAGGTGTTTTTTGTTTGGCATTTACTTTCAGAACTCGTGACACAAAGTAATGATGCACACTCCAACAACAACAACAACAACAACAACAACAACAACAACAACAACAACACAAACACACATGGTTACCATGCATCTTATTGCTTTCTTTAAAGTCTTTGTTGTTTGGGTCGGTCTCATTGCTGCCGAATTCCTCAATATTGGTCTCCAGATACCAGCTCTCATTCTCGTCCAGGACAGAGAACATCAGGAACAGCTCCTTGTCCACATTCTGCTGCTAAATAACAAAACATGTTAAATGGTAAATGGCTGCATTTATATAACGCTTTTATCCAATGCGCTTTACAATTTGTTCCTCACATTTGTACCCATTCACACACCGACGGCGGAGCAGGTGCCGACCTGCTCATCGGGAACAATTACGGGTGTCTTGCTCAAGGACACTTCAACACACCGCCCGGGGGAGCGGGAATAGAACCGGGAACCTCCGGATTACCAGACGACTGCTCTACCTCCAGAGCCACTTATTTAACACGCTAAAGGTTTCAGCTACACTCAGGGGCGTCATTTTGGTATGGCAAATAAAAATGTATTACAATTCTTTATGTTGATTTAGAATTCGAATGTCAACATTATGAACGAAGCTTCGAACTATTCGGTACAGCCCTAGCATGTTTTGATATTGTCAATTGTCAATTATCTCTCTTTTACTAGGTGACTTTTACTGTGACTAACAGAAATATGCCCAAAGGAAAATGGACATAGGGAAGTTTTTTAATCAAAGGGCAGCAGAGACAAGTGATACAGGGACACAGGTAAGGTCTTACACTGGCTTAGTGATTATAACAGTGCAGTTCAGCATTCAGTAACCCATACTTTTTGTGAACGTGTTTTTGATACTACATTCTGTTGAACACACACCTCAAAACCGTACCTAAGGAAAATTGGCTCAATTGCAAGAAAAGTAATAGACAGTTATGATATTACATTCTGCATATATATAATATATAATATTGTGGTTCCCTGCTTTAGTCTGTTGACACATTTCTATACTAAAAATGCTTGTGTAGTCCTGTGTCATACCTAAATGTCATATAACTGAATTGTATAGAAACAACTCACCAAAAGTGACTATTGCACAACTGATTTGACAAAAAAAATCCACCAAGGAGGGGAAACCCACCCTTCACCCCCCCCTCCTCGCCATACCTTGCCTTTTACTGAACTGCACTGTTAAAACACCAACATTTTAGCTACACTGTTAAAACAGCAGCATTTCAATTATACTGTTAAAACACCAACATTTTAGCTACACTGTTAAAACAGCAGCATTTCAGTTACACTGTTAAACCACCAACATTTTAGCTACACTGTTAAAACAGCAGCATTTCAGTTACACTGTTAAAACACCAACATTTTAGCTACACTGTTAAAACACCAGCATTTCAGTTACACTGTTAAAACACCAACATTTTAGCTACACTGTTAAAACACCAGCATTTCAGTTACACTGCTCGCATATGCCCCCCACTGGCCGGTTGTAGGGAGGATAGAAGCATTGCATCACATGTCCCCTCCGATACACGTGGAGGCAGCCTGTCACATCTTTTCACCAGCCAGCGCGGACTCTCATTTGGCGAGGTGTAACGTCTAGGACGCTCACACTGCCCCCGCTATTTTCCTGACTTTGCTGTGCAGGCGCCCCAACCGACCTGTAGGAGTCACTGTCCACAACGTCCAGACTACCACCCTTCGACTTCCCACCCGCTAACTCTGCCAATTGAGTTAGTATGACGGCCGGCCCAAGCCGGAGGCAACGCCGACAGCCGGATTCGAACCCGGTGTCTCTTGCGTTGGTGATGAGTACAATGTCCGCTGTGCCACCCAGCCGCCTGGATATATATAAAGAAACAGTGCTAGGAGGGAACGAAGCCCAAAGGGCTTGTACAAAGTTCCACTCCCATCCCATCAATGTCCATAATTATATGAACGAAATACATGTAAACATGGTCTAGAAAATAAACTCAAAACAAGATCAGAGACATAAGGCAAACACTATAGCGAAAAAATGGAAGATAGACACGGATAGATGTCATATTCAAAACAGAGCAACAAGAGCCAATAACAAGAAGGCAAAGGGGAGGAGAATAACATATGAAAAGTATATTATTAAGAAAAGGAACAAAATAAGCAGCCATATATGCAACACTGATGCACAGGAGTAACTTAATATGTTGATGATGTATGATGAAATTAAATGAGATTTTAATTGTTTTTAAAATATAGATAAGGAGGTTGTTGACCTCAATGATGAACTTAGAGTGTTCCAGAGTTTAGGACCTCTAAAGCTAATGTTGTATTGATGACTAGATGTCAAACAGAAAGGTAAGTGGAGTTTATTACTATGGTTTGTTGGATATGAGTGAATTTCTGATGAAAAATTAAGAAACTATGGAAGGTATCAGGAATATATTGCCTATTGTTTATGAATTTGTATATGAATGAGCATGTTTGAAAAGTATTTAGTTTGTCAATTGTTAGTAGGGAATATTTGCAGAACAGATGTGCAGATGGTTCGTATCTGGTAGAGTGAGAAATCATCCTGAGGAACCGCTTCTGGATTATGACTCATTTGTTTAGATAAGATGGATACTTTTGCAGGCTCAGCCCAGTCTATATTGCAGTTAAGGTAAGGAAATAAAAAGCTATAATACAAGATGGGCAGAGGGGTGTATCATTGGGCAGACCTTTCTCAATATTCCAAGCATCAACAGACTTTTTGCAGACATTATCAATGTGGTTATGCCAATTCAACCCTTCATCTATAGTAACTCCTAAAAATGTTGTGCATGGCACTTGGAGAATTTAATTTCCATTAATTCATATTTTAGATTCTTCTTTAGGGTAGTACTTATTTTTCTTGCAGACAACCATGAAGTAATTTTTTTTGACATTTAGAGTAAGCTTGTTACGTTGAAACCAATTAGAGACTATTTCTAGTTCCTCATTCACGCATTCAATCAGGGACTTGAAATCATGATGAGTAGCTATAATATTGGTGTCATCCGCGAATAATAATGGAAATAGAGTATTACAAGACATAGCCAAATCATTAATGTAAATAAAAAATAATATAGCTCCCAGAATAGAACCCTGTGGAACCCCGAAGAGGATCCTTGATTTAATAGATGAGCATCCATTGGAAAACACAAACTGCTCGCTGTTGTCTAAATAGTTTGTAAACCACTTGAGGGCAATATCCTGAACACCATATCTATTAAGTTTAGAGATGAGAATGTTGTGAAGTTTAGAATATTTGATCATGTCTATTTTATTCTATTATTATTTGTATTATTTTGCACAATCAAGGCGGGCATGGCCACCTTCATTTCACTATATGTTTCGTGTATGTAGTATGTGACAAATAAAACTGTGCATACCTACTAAATAACTTTATTAGGGCTAGGTGATAAGGAGGACATTAATATCACAAGTTCACAATTATCACGCCCAGCATTTTGAAGCAGTAATCCATGCATTTGTGACTACCAGGCTGGATTACTGCAATGCACTTTATATAGGGGTGAGTGGATCCTCAGTGGCTCGCCTTCAGATGGTGCAGAACGCCGCTGCCCGTCTTTTAACTGGCACTCGTAAATACGACCACATCTCACCGATTTTATTTTCACTCCACTGGCTCCCAGTGCACTTTAGGATTCATTTTAAAATTCTTTTATTTGCTTTTAAAGCCCTTCATGACCTTGCTCCACCCTACCTCTCTGAGCTGTTGCAGGTCTATACACCTTCTCGCTCTCTCAGGTCAGCTGACCAGCTGCTCCTAGTAGTGCCTACAACTAGGCGTAAGCTCAGGGGGGACCGTGCTTTCTCCGTTGCCGCCCCCAAAATGTGGAATGAGCTGCCACTGCAGATTAGGCAGGCCTCATCACTGCCCCGTTTTAAAGGCCTCCTTAAGACCCACCTCTTCTCTCTGGCTTTCGACACCATGTAGCTTGTTGATTTTATGATCTTATTGTCTTACTGTGTTGTTGTTGTATCGTTTTGTTACTGTTTCCCTTGCTTTTAAATATATATATATATTTTTTTTAAGTACTCTGATCTATTTAAACTTGTATTGCTGCCTATATTTACCTAATGTTTTTTATCTCTGTTTTGGTACTCTTGTTTTTTTTTTGTGCTGCTAATAGTTTTTAATATGCTCCCCCTGTACAGCACTTTGTGCCCCTGTGGCTGTTAAAGCGCTTTATAAATAAAGTTGGATTGGATTGGATTGGATCATGAGGATTTATTTTCCCAATAGGTTTATATTATGATATCCGCTTAACTTTGACGAATTGATGTTCATCACACTGAACTGCATGGTAATATAAAGGGTGATATCAAACCAAACCCACTCTCTAGTTTTCCTATAATAATGCTATGCCTGACAGAGACAGAGGAGAGAGCCAGAGACAGTCGGAAAAGGAGAGTATAAACATAAAAGAGCAGTTCAACACCTGGGTTCCATTCTTCCTCAGTGTGCCTCTCTTGCACACCAGCAGGGGGCCCACTAGTCCAGAGTTGGTGTCACGCACAGGCTCGCTGGCAGAGTAGTATAGGTAGGGGATACAGGCAGGATCAGAGGGGGAGGGACCTTCTAACACCTGCCACTCATAGACGAAGGTCTCACCTTTCCGCACCTGGGAGCCCGGGTTGTCAACTCCTATCACACATATAGTACTATAGTCAGTAAACTCCTATCACACATAGGGGTGAATTCACAAAGGGATTGCGCTGCTTTTTCTGACGCTATGCCTATGCAATTTTATTTTTTATAAAAACCTTGCTATTCACAAAGCACTCGCAAAGGGTGAACTACCGTGCTAACTGCATTGCCATAATCATTGCATCTCTGTGCGTCTGTGCTATTTGCGGGTATTTAAATGAGGTAATATGGGCGGAAAATGTGCCCCTTTCTATGCAATTTAGCCCTGTTGCAAAAACACTCCAATTCACAAAGATTGGCGCTAATTGCCACACACAGTTAAAGTGAAGTTAGAGTTCTAGAGTTTCTATTATAGAAACAAAGAGCTATTGATTCGTCAGGACTTCCGTTTCGCGATCAGATCATTTGCACAACAATATCTTTAGTGAATAAGTCCTTAAGACGGAGCACATAGCAGTTAAGGGTGCTATTAGCGGCCGCAATCCATTCTTTGTGAATTCGCCCCATAGAGAGTACTATAGTCAGTAAACTCCTATCACACATATAGTACTATAGTCAGTAAAGCTGCTACTTCTGCCATCATCATCATCATCATCATCATCATCATCATCATCATCATCATCATCATCATCCTCATCATCATCAGCAGCAGCATCATCATCATAATGATAAGAATTCACTTTATTTATAGAGCACTAACTCACTCACTCACCCACTTAGTCACTCAGTCACTCAGTCACTCAGTCACTCGCAAACCAAACTAACAGACTGACTAAATCAATACAAAGGGCATGTGAATGTGTTCTCTCTCACCGTCCTCGTAGGCGGCTCCCTGGTTGTGTTTGTTGTAGTGCAGGCCGTGAGGTTGTATGCTGTGGTTCCCATCAGCCTTGTTCCTGAACGTCACCCTCAGAGTGTCTCCTTCCTCCACCCTCAGGACAGGACCTATAGAGTAGACACTTCTATTATATATCATAATTACAATTATGTCCCAGTAGTGTAATATCCAAACCGCAGGCGGCTGCAATATTTGTTAAAGCCAGGCGAAATATGCGTCAAAATACCATTTTAAATGAAGTACTGTGGTGCCACTGAGACTACAAATCCGGGTTGGGGGAAATAAAGTCAAATAAGTCATAAGTCAAAATCATAATGTCTTGTATTGAATACATAAAGTGTAAGAGTCTGAAACTAGAAGCTATCTGTTTGGCTGTGGTACACCTACCATCCACCACCTTTTCCACACAAGAGGCAAGAGCAATGTTGGTTCAAGTATTTGCAACTAGTTATTGTAGAGGTACTTTCTTCTTCTCAAAAGTACCCGGTGCAGCTTTAAAAAAACATCTTTTGGTACAGATGCCTGCAAAAAATAATAACACCATTATAATTTCAATTGGCTTCACAATGAAAATGAGAACAACGACGCAGACATGATCATTCCTCCTAATATTGTGAATCACATCGCAATATCAGTTCAAATAATCAACAATTTAGATATTTTTTCTTGAACTGAGGTAATGTCCTAATGTCCTAATAAACTAACCTACACTGTAACACGCAACACTTTGATGAACATTGTTACTCAGCTGATAGAGTTATACCCTTCTTGCTGTCTTGTCGCACAGAACTTGTAAGTCGCTTTGGATAAAAGCGTCAGCTAAATGACTAAATGTAAATGTAAATGTAAATGTAATGGACCGGACACATTCCTACTGAGAAACTGGATTTGTGAGATGTCATTTGAGATGTCTGTGAGAAAGAGAGATGGAGCAAGATAATCTGATATGATGGAATGTGAACAATTGTGTTTCCTGGTGAACAACTCAAAGACAACCAACTCATTGTTTCTCGTACTGGAAAAGGCTGAGCGTGCATGCCAAGGATTCTCTGACAAGCAGTGTTTATGAACAAATGGTGAATGGTCTGCATTTACATAGCGCTTTGTTCTGGCTTTACAACTTGTGCCTCACATTCACCCACCCACAGGCCCGGACTGGCCATCGGGAGCACCGGGAGTCTTCCCGGTGGCCTGGCCTGTGCTGATAAAAAAATGTATGAATAAAAAATTATATAATTTTAATACATTTTTTTATTTTATTATATAATTATATAATAATTTTTTATATATATTTTCTTTTGCAGTCAGGCCACATAACTTAGAAGCAGACCAGGTCAGTGTTTCTAGTTGCGGCGACGCGATAGTTAGATAACCTAAGTGGGGAACAACCAGGAGATCACTGTGACAATCAATCAATTAATCAATCTAATTTAATTGTATAGCACATTTAGACATGACACTTGTCAACCAAGTGTCACAGTAAGTCACATACTGTAGCAAAAAAAATCTAAAAAAGTGCTCCTAAAGTATAAAAAACAGACAGAGAGTACAAAGAGGAAACAGACAGAGAGTTGTTTGTGTTTTTTCACACACACTGGCATTTAAAGGGTTAAAATTCGAAAATGTATTGAATATGTGGTGGTTATGATCAGGGCTGAAGTTGAATAAAAGATGTATGAAAGAAAAAGCATATCATATTTGTATGGCATTTTTGAAGAGGACAATTTAGTTCCCTAATGGTAAGAGTGAGTATTTCTTTCAATTTGACATTACAAAAAACAGAAAATCCATCGAAATCAGTGTTGTTGCTAATCATCGACATTATGCTAGCCTGTAATAATCCCCCCCATAATAATCCACTTAGCATTTGATATATTGAACATATTTACATTTGTGTGTGTGTGTTTTTTTTTTTTTTTTTTTTTTTACAATAATTTGTGATGCCATCACAAACACTGGCATTTAACACATTCCCTGCCATGACTTATATCCATCAATATAGCCAGTCTGCCACCACTCTAAGCCTATGGAGATGTTCACCTTCTTTGCAGGGCTATAACTTTTAAAATTGTATTGCTAAATTGACATTACTATGGTAACAGTAAGAAGCATTTTGTATAAAAGTATTCTGTACTTCTGTATGACAACTATTAAAGAAACTTGAAACTTGAACCCATTCAACATCGATTATCTATCGTTCAGGATGTAGGAACGTTATACTTTTTCATTCATATATTCATACAAAAATACCTTCTAGAATATAAGTATGTTTTTATCGTTTTCTGCAGTAATTCCTAGAACGTGAGCTATAGGCCTAAACGCATATATAGATTATCGATTGCCGTCTATTCCCTAGACACGCTATATTAAAAAATTCAACTGTACATGATCGTATACGTTATGCGTCATCATGCGCGGATGAAAGGGGGGGGGGGTCATTTATAATTCCGTGATCGTCAGTAAATGCTTTATGTAGTATGGGTGATATATTGATCAGATCGGTTTGCGGTGAAATGAATAGACAATTGGGCTGAAAATTACGTCAGCGTCCTCTTACCGTTCGCCGACGAGACTGGAGGAAAAATATCCCACTTATTTTTTTTTAGATTTATCTTTTTTTATTGGAAGAATTAGTACATATTTATACATTTCAGTTATCAAAATTATACAACTTCCATTTCCTTCCTCATTCCTATCCCCTAATCCCACCCATCCCACCCAGTGAGGGCGACGACAAACATACATGAAAAAGAAAAAAAGAAAAAAAGAGATATAAATAAAAAATAGACATTTAAATAATTAAACAAAAGTACAGATGTGGCAGACAAAGCTACGCAAAAGAAAAATGAAGTCAAATTAAAATAAAACAAAGATAAAACAGAGATATTTTTATATATACATACCGTAATAATAATATATAATATAAGTGTTACTCTCCATTTTAGTAGCGTAATTTCCAGATGGTAAAACAAATAAAATGGAGAGTAAATTTAACACCCTTAGCAGACCACCACAATGCCATCTCCCTAGCCATGCGTGGGCTAGCAGTGTCATGAAGGTAGATAGGGGGTGGAGGGGGGTCATGGGGTCCCAAGATTGGATGGAGTCATATGGGTTTTGAAATGGGATAGGAAGGGCTGCCATGTTTTGTGGAAGATATCCGTGAAAATATCCCACTTATTTGACGTCGATCTCCTAGATCCATTTCCGGTTTGTATGGCGCAATAAACGCCCAAATCGATCGATTATTGAGTTATGGCAGCGATCCATATGCACACCAGTGTATGTCTGGAGTCCCGCAACATGTGACTGCCGGACGGATTTCCCAGATGCACCGATTGCCACTTCCAGTTGTAACTCGCCCGATCATCCACCAGGCGGCGGTATTGAGGCGTTGCAATATTGTGCAGAGTCCCACTGTATCACCAGAGGCTGGGTGGCTGAATTATGAATGCCATGGCGAAAAAATTAAATATGATCTCAATATCGCTGTACAGCGTGGTTTGGCAGACAACGCATGGCGGGCAATAACGCTGTACAACGTGAACGGCGGTTGATGTGTTAAAGGGTACAATTAAAAAAATGCCTGCACCAGAATGTAGGAAATTAAGTCTTTGTAACAAAAACATTTCCTGGTGGGGGACTCCCAGACCCCCGCTTAAAAAGTGGCCTGACTGGGACTATATTTCGCACTATATTTCCCGGCCTGAATTATTTCCCCAGTCCGGCCCTGCCCACCCTTTCACTGCAAGGCGCCAGCCAGCTGGTCTGGAGTAGTTAGGGATTAAGTGTCTTGTTCAAAGAGCAGTTCGGGATTAAGTGTCTTGCTCAAGGAGCAGTTAGGGGTTCAGTGTCTTGTTCAAAGAGCAGTTAGGGGGTTTATTGCCTTGCTCAAGGACACTTTGACATGACAGTGGGAGGAACCGGGAACCTTCGCGTTACCAGGCAACCGCTCTGCCTCCTTAGCCACTGATGGCTCCGCAGAAAACAGCTGTTCCAGTGCACAACATAAGGCTCGAAATAGCTAAAAAAATTATATACAAATTAAATGATTGTTTTCTTTAGGGAATATCTCAGTTGAGACATCACTGCAGAGGAAAGAGTATTTCCCAGGGGGCCTGTTCAGCTAGAGATCGAGCAAACTGGATAACAGCCTTGTGTCTCTGGGGAATACACAATGTTATGTTTCATTTGGTTTGATCAGTTTTAATCAGACTTATCAATGACAAGAAACGTTTCAAGCTGATCCAATGTTTTATATTGTAAACATTTTAAATATCATATAGTCTAACACACGCAGTCTAACACTTTTATACGTATAACTTCAACACCATAAGTGTTGCGATACAACACCTTTAAATAAATATTAAGTGATTAAAGGGGAACTATTTTACTATTTCTTTCACTATTTGGGCACTTTTACACAATTACTGTGAGTCTATGGAACACCTCTGTAATATATATTTTTTTTTAATTCATTGTTTTGTATTTCTAATCAAGTCCTCAAAAACAGCATTTTTCTACCTCAAGATCTCGAGCCGTTTTGAGCCTGGGCTCCAGGTCCAGGTCCAGCCACTGTGTGCAGCTCATCTTGTATCTCAACATTAACATGCAGCGGTGTCTTTCTGACATCACAAATCATCACATTTTCAAATGACTCAGTTCAGTGAGGGTGAATATTGTGAGAGGAGAATTGGAAGAATGCGCCAATATGAGAATTTTGAGACATAGATCATATTAATATAAGTTCACATAGCTAGGAAACAATGCTAAACACTCAAAGAGGCCATTTATAAGATAGTTCCCCTTTAAGTAAATATTGATTTTATAAACACTAGTGTTCAGTATCAACACAGTTGACAAGACAAGACAACACAGTAAACGTAGTGAGAGAAACAGGGTTTATTCAATGTATGTGATGTATAGATTGGGGGGAGATGACCACAGCTAAAACGGTGCCGGGTCAGAGAGATAAAAATGTGCATGGTTTGCCTATGAGTGATAGAACAGTGGTCCAGTAGCCAGCAGAATGTTTAGCAGTCAGCCCAATGTTTTGCATTCCTCGCAGGAACAAACTGATAAGAGTGTACTGTAGGCCCAGGAGGGAGAGAGGTTCATCTTAATGAAAGTTTAATGGTGTAAAGGTTAAAGCAGTTGTCATGACAACACGTCGCATGACAACCAGAAGGCGGGGCCGTCGTTGCGACGACGAACATCTATGAGTCGAACGGTGTTTCCGGGTGTAAGGCAGACTAGAATCTGACTCAGACCAGAATCTGACCAAGAGCGAGTAGGACTGAGATCACACAAGAGACTCTCTCTCCTCTTATCACGGAGGGGGGGGGGGGGGGGGGAGAATGCCACACATCATTAGCTTCGGCTAACACGAGGAGGGTTAGGCTGACGACCAGGCCTGAACACTATTGGACTGAACAGCAAAAGGACGATAATCTGAACACACCGAAAGATCATTAGAATACTCTTCAAGGACAATAACATCTGATAACATCTGATTATGAGGTTCTGTTTATAGCAATAAAACAACGCTTTTCCTCATAAGGTATCTCACGGTGTCGGAGTGTCGAATTCTTACGGAAAGGAGAATTATTATGGTTTATGGATTGCACTAACGGGGGGAGATAAGGATCTTATCTACCAGTATCGGAGACGTCAGGACCATTAAAATGACACAACGCAGAGGAATTGGATGGAGGGCCAAACAGACGAAGACGTGATACTGGCCAGTTTGATCAGAATCTTACAGTTGGTGCCGATGACAGCCGGATTTGCAAGAGATTAAAACAACGGGAACAGTTGGTTGTTGATGACAGCCGGCTTTGCAAGAGATGAGAACAACGGATAAAGACTTTTTCAATAATGGGGCGACAGTGGACAACAGTCATCAATGTGTGGGAGAATCATGATCGAAGCAAGGCCGGCCAGCCCTGGGAGAGAGCGTCGAGTCGAGCGGTCATGAGGCGGACCAGCGCTGTAGGAGAAACAGCGCTCCGGAGAAAGATGTGAGTTCACTGTGCACACATGGTTGTTTTGATCTTTTAAGCCAAATAAAAACGAACGAAGATAGTGCATCCGTAAATAAGTAGCGACAGAGAAGCCAGCTGTAATAATATGAGCAGAGAGCCATGGTGTTTTGAAAATCGAGGGTGTTATCAACAGGATAGAATGAAAAACAAACGGGGCAGGCTGCACGGTTTCTGGTGTTGGGAGTGTAAATGCAGGAGGAGAAAGGGGGGGGGGGGTGCTGAACCAGACTGAAATCTGTTATGGCGGGATTGTTATGACAAGACTGTCGCCTGAGACGGCCCACCTTAAACTGGTCGCTGTGGTCTCAAGACGGCCGGAATTTGTCGTAGCGGGAGGAAAGTCGATCGGGTGTTTACCTTAAACTGTGTATTATGTCCGATAAGCAAGAGTTTAGTCCGGGAGAAGCGTCCCCTGATATGGAGGAAAAACAGCGGTGTTTTTAGGCCTTGGAAGGAAGGGCAGCGTTCGTTTGTTGAGAGAGTAGCCATTTGCACCGAGTCAAAATGGCCGCAGAGCCATGAGGGGTTTAGAATCAGGAAGTGACACGTCAACTAAACCACCATAGAGGAGGAGTAGGTCGCCACCTAGTGGTGGAGGGGGGGGTAGTGCTGGGGAGTTTTCATTACCCATAGGGGTAGGCCTGCCGCGATAAGCAATAAATCGATTAATTGCTGCGATAATTAAAATGAATGCAATGATTTTGACGGGCGCGATTAATTGCTATTTGCGCGTTTGTTTTAATGAGGCGGAACCAGTGCCGCTTGTCAGTCACTGTCCGTGTTGGGAGGCGGGCCGCTGACGTTACTAGAGTACAGCACGGGAGCTCAGTGGGGCAACGCCACAGCTTAACTACATTTCTCAATAGTGTTGCTCCTTTTAACCAAGTAGCATTATTTGTAGTGTAACGTTAGCTATTTTTAGACCCAAGTAGTTACTCGCTACTGCCCGGAGAAACTGGACTGCTTGCTGTCTGATGTCAGTCAGTCCACAATGCGCCACAGAAAACACATGCCTACCTACATCCTTTACAGTTTGCTTTGTAAACATCTCCACTGACTATCACGCCAGAGGTTTGCCTCGTCCCACTCAGGTCTGTACTTCTGGAGGCGTTTTGTCTTTTTAGGACGCGGTGGAGTAGTGTCTGCTGTAGACAATCATTTCAAAGCGACTTCGAAAATAAATCACGCAGCGCACAGACTCTCTGATTGGCACAACGGCACAGAACTCTTCCTAGCAACGTGAAAGCGCTAATTCTCATTGGTCGGTGAGCTGCTGAGCGCACGCCCACCATACCCGAGTTGCCATGTCTGTTTATTTTCCGCAACTTTTGGACACACTTTTGCTTGTTTTTGTAGGTCGGCTGGCTCATTTCTCTCACTAAACTGGCAACCTTAAAATACGGGACAAAGGGCGTCCCGTATCAGTTCAATACGGAACGCGTCTTTTAGTTTCCAATTACGGGACGATTCCGTATTTTAAGGGACGGGTGGCAACCCTACTGCTAAATAAAGATGAAAGATAGAGCTTTGATTCTCATTCCATGCCAACAACATTAGCTAAAGCTAACAAACGAAATACAACGTATAGCATAGCTACAAGTACAACACAGAATAACGTTAATACAATTACATGCATCATTGTTTACAATGAACGGGTGGGGCTAGTCAAAGGACTGGACACGGGGACAAGTTAAACATGAATTAATTTATTATAACACTCCGGTAGTTTCGAGTCGTGCTGCAGTGCTTACGCACCACAGCTATTCTATTATATACTGCTTTGATGCTTCCTCCTCATCGTTGATTGCCTGTAGTAGCTGCATCTAACGTTAGTAGCTAACGTTAAAACTAACCTAAAGTTAGTTGTTCACCAACAATCTCAACATTTGTTATTAGCTCAAAAACAACCGGACGAGACAAGTTGTCGGCTCATATGTTCTGCTTAGGATAATCACAACAATACTTCCGGTCCGGTCGGTGGGCTTCAAAATAAAAGTCTAAAACCGGAAAAGACGGAGCGGTGGGCTTCAAAATAAAAGTTTTGGGAAATAAATTTCTCAAAAAAAATTCTCTAACCGGTCGCAATAATATCGCTTATCGCGATATTTTCGGGGGCAATTAATCGCCCAGCAAAATGTGTTATCGTGGCAGGCCTACATAGGGGAATATTTAGCACAGAGAGTGGATTATTATTATAATAATAATATTAGATATAGAGTTTAAGCATACAATGGATTAAATAAGAATTGCACAGACAGAGGAGGTGCAGTTATTTGAATGGGTTAATTATGGAATAAAGAGGGAAGTCCAGTGGGGCCTTCTCACACCTAATAAATAGGCAGAGTCTTGAGGGGACACGTCACCAGAAAGAACTGGCGCGCGCTGGGGGTCACCCGTGGGACAAACGTAGAGCGCCGAGTGGGTATCGTTTAGCTGCTGGTGTCACGCCGGAAGACAACAAAACAGGGAACAGCCCTGTAGGATTAGATATGGGTGTTGAGAAGGTGGTAGACTAATAGCAAAACAAGGGAAGTCGAATGGACAGACGACTGCCGGTGTTGTGTTTCTGCTTTCAAGGGGGGAATGACACCGACAGCGATGAAAACAACGCTTTTCCTCATAAGGTATCTCACGGTGTCGGAGTGTCGAATTCTTACGGAAAGGAGAATTATTATGGTTTATGGATTGCACTAACGGGGGGAGATAAGGATCTTATCTACCAGTATCGGAGACGTCAGGACCATTAAAATGACACAACGCAGAGGAATTGGATGGAGGGCCAAACAGACGAAGACGTGATACTGGCCAGTTTGATCAGAATCTTACAGTAGATTCTAGCAACACTATAAACAGCACTTATAATAGTGTGAATGTCAAATTGAACAACTCTAATACATGTTTAGTATCAACACATTATGGAAAATGGGTTTTTGCCATGTATGGATTTGGCCATCTGAAAAGTTATGTAGGCGGTAGGCGCTGCGGACAAATGTCCAGTATATGTAGGCTACTCCTTGCTGTTCAGCCAGGGTTGGAAGTCTTAAGTTTAACAAGCTTAAACAAGCTGTTCAGAGTTATTGCCCAGGGTGAACACTAACCAGGAACTGGTTACCTAATGTACTGCCACGTTTGTAAAAGTGTTTTACTATTGGGTGTGGTGTAGCCAGGCAGTCAACAAAAACGGCACAATACAGGAGAAAATAGTGTATATGAGGGCCTAGGAGGGAAGTATGAGAAGGCTGAGACTCACCCAGGATTCCTAGGTGTTGTGTCTCAGGCATCTGAGGTGTTCTGGTGGTGAAGGTGCTGTCTGTGTAGGCCCGGTAGACGACCTTCAGGTACTCTCCACCAATCCTACCACCCGTCGTGCCAAAAAACACCTCTGATGCACTGGGAGAGAGAGAAGAGAGAAGGAGAGAGAGAGAGAGATACAGAGAGAGAGACAGAGAGAGAGATATATAAATATATGTACTATATTATCAGATGTCGTTTTTTTTTTCTTTCTTTCTTTCCTTTATTTTCTATATGCTTTGGCAACACAGATTAAATAAAGCAAGTTGAGAGAAAGAGAGAGATAAGTGAGGAGGAGGAGGATGAAGGGGAAGGATTAAGGCTCAATCACAGTCCAGACGTAAACGGACCTGACTGCATTAGGCGATGCGAGAGCGAACCTCAGCATACGTCCTCATAGGCATGTCCGCACACCATTCAGCGTTTCCGTTCGCATGTACCTAGAGTCTGCATTCATACGGCTCGGCACGCGTGCCCGGGGTCAAAGGGCACGACTGGCAGCTGGACTATGAAAGGCAAGCGGCCGCGGACGTCCGTATAGAGTGAGCCCTGTTTTTCCGGAGCCCTACCCACAGCCGTAAAATCATGTGAATCCCTACCCTCCTTCAAAACTGCTCTCAATGAGGACGGCTGGGTGGTGCAGTGGGCAAGGCGCTCGCCACTAACGCAGGGGATGCTGGTATCAAGCCCAGCTCTCGGCGTTGCTTCCGGCTTGGCCGGCCGTCATACTGACACAATTGGCAGTGTTAGAGGGTGGGAAAGCCGGTGGGTGGGGATTGGACGTTGTGGACAGCGACTCCTACAGGTCGGTTGGGTGACGCCTGTACAGCGGAAACAGGAAATAGCGGGGGCAGCGTGAGCCTCCCACGCGTTACTCCTCGCCACTGAGAGTTCGAGCTGCTGCGGTGAAAAGATGCGACAGGCTGCCTCCTCGTGTACCGGAGGGGACACGTGATGCAAGGCTTCTATCCTCACTACAGCCGACCAGTGGGAGGCATAGTCTAGCAACGTTCAAGACAAGGGAGGGGAGAATTGGAATTACGAAATTGGGATGGGAGAAAAATAGAAAAATAGGGAGAAAAGGTGGATTAAAAAAAAACTGCTCTCAACGAGCACCTAGGGGTGTGGCTGCAATTAAAAAAACTGGCCCCGGTAAATGTCCAAAGACCATGTGGGGAGGGTACGGGCTGCAGGAGGATCCCTGCAGGCAGGAGAAGTGATGCTGAGGCATAACAAAGAGAGGCTTCTGTGGCTCCTGGGGTGATTCAGGGGTGTGGAATGTATTATTACAGTGCAACTGAACAGAGCAAACAACAGGCCAGGTGGAGGAAGGGATTGAAGTGTTTCATGGGAGGGGAAATCAAACACCAAACCAAACAGTTTTACACGAGACACCATCAAACCGACTCCCTGCGGGGGGACGCCTAGCGCGTAGACCGTGACATTAAAAAGCTGCGCTGTGCAGTTTGGAGAGGGAAATTAGTTGACATTATTGCGGGAGCCTGCAATTAGTTTACAAAACATTATAACACTATACATGTAATTCTTAGAATTATCTCATAATATTATGTCATCATGAATCAAAACAAGGTCATTTTGAGGCACGGTGAACCAAA
>NW_028168938.1:20000-67500 GCF_963971535.1 Notolepis coatsorum | reverse complement strand
TTCCACTTCACTTCCTCATTTAGTTTCTAGTAGTCTTAGGAGATTCACAGAAATGTCAGACCCCCCCCCCCCCCCCCCCCCTAAGAAATATATTTACATTGCCATCATAGAGCCAATCGTTTGAATACCCATTTGGACCCATTTTGTTTTCTCTCTCTCTATGAAGTGATTAGAAGAGATATATATAGGTAAAGATATAATCCGGTCAAACTGATTATAACCCAGTGTCCTCTGTGGTGTGATGCAAACAGGAAGTATTTCACAAGCAGGCTTATC
The DNA here is from genome assembly GCF_963971535.1 of Notolepis coatsorum. NCBI lineage: Eukaryota > Metazoa > Chordata > Actinopteri > Aulopiformes > Paralepididae > Notolepis > Notolepis coatsorum. The sequence goes on along the minus strand of NW_028168938.1, from coordinate 67,224 downwards.
AGACCTTATGATCCACAGACTTTGGAAAGGCTGTACTTTTCTGACCTTCCTGTAAATGATATGATCTGGCATTGGTCATTGTGGCATTATATTATATTATATTCTTGTCATTGCGCAGAGTAGAACGAAATTAAGTTTGAAGTAATTGCCTGCATGACTAATGCATCCACACGTTTGCCTCCAGTGATTTCACCTGTGATATTTTGCTTTCACATACTGTTGCATGTGATCACAACATCGTCATGTGAGCTACATGTGATTACATGTCATAATACCATGTGCAAAATCATGTCAGCACACACGTAAATCACAGACGAAATGTGAAGATATCTGCCACCTTCTATGGCTTATATATCTACGACATATATCTCTATGGCATATATCTCGATGTCATACTGTATACTGTATCTCTATGGCATATCTCTATGGCATATATCGCTAGGTCATATATCTCTATGGCATACTGTATATCTTTATGGCATATACAGTATCTCTACATAGGCTGCTGTTTCAATCCCTAGACAGACAAGCAAATCTGGGTGAGAAAAGTGAATGAATAACTCTTCTCCCCTCTCTCAACACCCACCATTGGAACTGCCCTTGAGCAAGGCATCTAACCCCAAACTGCACCACCGCAGTTGCTCAGTGGCCAATAGCAGAAGACTTTGGTTGTAAAACAAAACAAAAAAATAACAGGGATGAAGACGCCCTACCGTGTAGATGGTCGTTAACCTGACAGCTTAGCAGCCACTTTCCAGTTGCCGTCGGCAACATCTCTGCTGTGGCGAAGGTAGCTGGGAACAGGCTGATTGTGTCGGTGCGGTGTCCACGGTCCAACACTGTGTTCCCATGGAAGTAGGCGGAGTGAATGTCCACCTCGTTGCCCATGCCAAACAGATGCCACGCTACCGGACGGTGCAGGCAGAGCTCAATGCCAGGCAAATTCCCGAACATGTAGCCATTAATGGCTGTCACACAGAGAAGAAAAACAAGCATACAAAGTGTCATAGATGCATAGATTAAAGCTACAAACAAGGACACATTTCAACAATAATATATATTATTACATGGCGTTTTAACATTCGCCAAAATGCTTGATTGTGATTGGTCAATAGCGCTCCGTTGCCCCTAGCAGCGGTCAATTATTTCTCGATAATTCACCGCTGCTAGGGGCAACGCGCAATAATGACCGCTGCTAAGGTAAAACAGAGAGCTATTGACCAATCCTAATCAAGCATTTTGATCGCAGTCACGAAAGCTTTACCATATGCACAGCTGCACTACATCAGGTGCAATCAAGTCCACACACCTGCCGATGACAGAGGAGCAACAGAACAACTGCATCTGCATTTGATCTCGTCTTGTCGATGGTGTAAAATGAATTACGTATATTGTTAGTAAGTTAGCCCTGTAATAAGCGGGATAATGTATAGCTATACTCGGTCATTGTCGCAAAATAATTGACCTTCACTGCGTTTAGAACACCTCGGCGAGGCGCCTCGGTGTTCCAGAACGCAGTCTCGGTCGATTATTTTGTGACAATGACCTCGTAGCTATACATTATCCCTTACATATATCATTGTCAGATTAGTTGTCATACCTTGGTATAATTACATTAAACTAATGAGATCATTGCTGAAACAATTGCTAGCCTTATTATCATGATAAGACCACATTTACCATAAACCCTGTTGCTTGCTGTTGAAAAGGTGATTTTGCCATTCGTTCCCACCCCCAGCAGCTCGCTGCATTGGGATTTGTTTGGAAGAAGCTAAGAGAGGGTAAAACAGCCCCTGCTAACCGTGAACGTGGAGTTATTTTTGTTGATGAAGCATGTGTTGTTTGAAAAGGCTTCCTTTGCCGTTCAGCACTCCTATGGATCACAATATCAATATCAATATCAACAAGCCAACAACGGACTCGCTACCGGCTGGGTTAAAACAATTATTTCCCCGTTCTTCATTTCACCTGATTCTTCATTTGAATAATACAATATCTCAATCAATCAATCTTTACAAAAAGATTTGTATATATATGCTATATTGTGTTGACTGCTGTAGTGTGTCGATCAATGTTTAAAACATACATTGATGTAACTACTTTGTCACGTCAATGAACTCTGACCACAGAACATTTATTGAATAAAATGTACTTTCCTATTTGTACAATCACCCTATTGATGTGTGTGTGTGTGTGTGTGTGTGTGTGTGTGTGTGTGTGTGTGTGTGTGTGTGTGTGTGTGTGTGTGTGTGTGTGTGTGTGTGTGTGTGTGTGTGTGTGTGTGTGTGTGTGTGTGTGTGTGTGTGTGTGTGTGTGTGTGTGACTGCGAGTCGGAGGCGGTGTTGGTGATGCCTTCTGATGGGTCTAATCTTCGAAAGACTCAACGATATGTTTCGGGCTGGATGTGGGTCTTGTGCCAAGTATAACGTCCAGCCAGGTCATCATACCAACTGACACTGGCCATCTATCTGACGGCCACGGATAATAAACTATAAATGTATATGGAATTCATTAAACGGATCCGTTGTCTTACTTATTATTAAACATATTATTTATTTTTCCCAAATGAAGGTTGAAAGTCTGTCTCCGTCACAAGCGTAATGTAGGATAGACCGGTCTATAGAGAGAGAGAGCACAACTCATTGACTGCCTTAAATTAGCACACACAAATCATCTCCAACTAACGTTATTTATTTAAATTGTTCCTGTTAATTAATTATTTTTAATAGACCGGTGTATCTCTCTCTCTCTTGATAGACCGGTCTATCCTACATTACGAGCAACCAATGAGTCTATCTGACGGCCACGGATAATAAACTATAGATTTAGATTCAATGTCAACGCCTTTTAAAATATAATCAAAACGTTCCCGCATTTCTGTCCGCTTTATCGTTTTATGACAGACATCTGATAGAGTGTATGCGCCAATAATAACGAGTTGAGTTCTAACAAAGACCAGGTAGGATGTGCTTCATCTAGCTATTCAACCGAATGCATGAATGTTGAGTCTGGCATCAGTTTGCTTACATCTGTTTGGTTGCTCAATGCTGTAAAATATTACATAAATGTTTTTTATGAACGATATTTGAGGAGCCTAATAACAGGGACTTTCATTAATCTTTTTTGCATTTGTGCCCGTTTTACAAGGAACGTATAAAAGTGTTATGCTCCCTGCTGTTTTACAGAGGCTGTCAGTGGACAATACTGTGTTTAGCCTATATTAAATAGTCTAATTGTTTTTTCAGCCTGTTATTCGTTTTAACTTTCAGCCTGTTAATAAATATGTGTCATTAATTCAGTATTTAACTTCTTGAATTCATATTTATTTAGGCTATACTAATTAAAAACACAAATGTTATGGACATCTAATTTAATTCTCTGCTTATTTATTAATATATTGCTGACGCAGTTTTTTTATTTTGACATGGCATTGATCCATTGTTCTATTGCAGCCCATTACCACCATCCTCTCGCTAAACAACTTGTACACTGCGTTGTTTGCCCACAAGTAGCTGTTTAATTTTGTCTTCTGCCCATATTTCTATCAGGGCTTTCACCTTGTCATTCGCCCACGTCTGTCCACGAGACATGTTTACCACAGTGTTTGTTTTGTTTCAGTTTATCAGGTCACTTCCTATATTTGGTCCACGTTTGGTCCAATGAAGCGAACCGAGACCTACGTTTTCAGGCAGACCAGAGTTTGCGTTGTTTGGTCCGCACCAGAGTTCGACTGAGCATTCACACCACCCCAAAAAAAGCGGACTATCCGAGGAAACAAACTCTGGTCCGATAGTCCGGATCAAACAGCTCTGGTGTGAAAGCACTCTAAGATACAGGGTGTAATGCGTGGGAAGAGAACGTATTTACATTCGAACCTAGACTTGGGCGGTATGACGGTATTACGGTATACCGGGGTATTTCGAAATACCGACGGTATTGAAAATCAATACCGTCTAAACGGAGTTTTGTTGTAGTGCACACACGCGCCAGCAGAGGGCGATACTAGTCCTCACTAGTGGGGCGAGCCATGCAGAGCTGGTTGTCTCTACACACAGGAGGAGGAGGAGGAGGAGGAGGAGGAGGAGGAGGAGGAGGAGGAGGAGGAGGAGGAGGAGGAGGAGGAGGAGGAGGAGGAGGAGGAGGAGGAGGAGGAGGAGGAGGAGGAGGGGAACCCCTCTTCAGTGAGTGAAATTAAATGAGACACGCTTACCGTTGCTGGTGCTGCGGGCTAACTGGCTATTCTGAGAGCTAACTGTAGTGTTGTGTATGATCACAACGGTGTTCACGCTTTACGGTAATATTGCGACAGTGCTGTGAAAATACCGTAAAGCGTTGTGACGATAGTGTGTGTTGTTGTTGTGTGTAGGATGCTGCGGGCTAACTGCTACCATTCTGAGAGCTTAACGTTAGCACTAGATGCTGCGGGCTAACTGCTACCATTCTGAGAGCTTAACGTTAGCACTAGATGCTGCGGGCTAACTGCTACCATTCTGAGAGCTTAACGTTAGCACTAGATGCTGCGGGCTAACTGCTACCATTCTGAGAGCTTAACGTTAGCACTAGATGCTGCGGGCTAACTGCTACCATTCTGAGAGCTTAACGTTAGCACTAGATGCTGCGGGCGAACTGCTACCATTCTGAGAGCTTAACGTTAGCACTAGATGCTGCGGGGTAACTGCTACCATTCTGAGAGCTTAACGTTAGCACTAGATGCTGCGGGCTAACTGCTACCATTCTGAGAGCTTAACGTTAGCACTAGATGCTGCGGGAGGACTGCTACCATTCTGAGAGCTTAACGTTAGCACTAGATGCTGCGGGCGAACTGGCAATCTCCGTGATTTGTTTACTTGGTAACACAGGTTTTACTATCTAACTAACAGAAATATACAGTATTCACAGTATCACAGTATCACATAAGGTGCAGTATGCATACGGTAGTGTTATTGTCCTTTTTAGGTCCCTAGTAGTTCTAGTTGGATGTCTAGCAGCAGTCCCTGCCCACTGTTGTGGAGCCTGATGGCCGCTGGTATGAAGGACTGTCCGAGGCGGTTAGTTGAGTGTTGGGGGGGTATGAGTCTGTGACTGAACCTGCTTCTCATCTTGACTAGCTCGTCGTAGAGGGGGTGGGAGTGAGTGAGTGAGTGAGTAAGCGAGAGAGAGAGAGAAAGAGAGAGAGAGAGAGAGAGAGAGAGAGAGAGAGAGAGAGAGAGAGAGAGAGAGAGAGAGAGAGACAGAGAGAGAGAGAGAGAGCTGGGAGGTGCTTCACCTCTAAAAAGGGACAGCGTTTAGAAAGGATCCACAACACACCGTGCATCAGGTTGGACTCCTTAAAATCCTTGTCGTCTTGGTTGATCGGGTCGTCCGGGTCGGAGCAGTTACAGTTCTCGATGTTGTCATCCAGGTACCAGCTCAGGCCTTCATCCACCACGTTGAACATCAGGAAGATGTCCTGGACCATGTCTTTACGCTGCGGCTCCGACACTGATTCCTTCAGGACTCCTGTTTTACAACGCAGCGACAGGAGCAATCGCCTTATTTCACTGTGACGTTGCGTTATGTAAACAGAACACAGAACTCAGAGCAGAACTTGTGGCCCGATGTAGGTCAATGGGTATAGTGCTGCATGGTGCTTTGATCATGCCATTAACATAGCTCACATCGCTATACGGTATAACGATAGTTAAATAATGATAGTTGTTGCTAATGTTGTTACTCTTTTTTTTTTCAGCACAAATGACAGCGTGATGTGACATCTTTTTTATGTTGTTTTGTTTTTGTAATACAATTGTCATGGTGATACTTCATTCAAAAATGTCTATTTGTATGCAATTTCCATTTTGTATAATACTGATCCAAGTGCAATATATATATATATATATATTGTCACAACCGTTACATATATATATGTATATGTATATATATGTAACGGTTGTGACAACGTCACCTCAAACTTCGATGCCCCGAGTGGGAGTCGAACCCCGGTCTCCCACACCGCAGGCAGCAACACAGACCGCTATACCAAGAGGTGAATCCACTTCTAAGTAATGGGTTTATGCGTCTTTTGAGGATGTGCGAGTGAGTTTAACCCATAGCACCGCTACTCACCCCAGCCCTTCTTGACTGCGCTTCACGATACCATCCGTTACATATATATATATATTAAGGCTGTCAAAGTTATTAACGCGTTAACGCACAATTATTTTAACGCCACTATTCTCTTTTACCGCAAGATTAACGTTTACATTTTATTTTTTTTATAAATATATATATTTTTTTTACTAGCCTTCACTCAGGTGTATTATTGATACTCTCATTGATACTATGTTTGTTTCTGACTCAAAGTGTGTGTGAGTGTGTGAGAGAGAGAGAGAGAGAGAGAGAGAGAGAGAGAGAGAGAGAGAGAGAGAGAGAGAGAGAGAGAGAGAGAGAGAGAGAGAGTGAGGGGGGGGGGGGCGGGGTCAGGGGGGTGAGTCCTCAGCCTTTGTGTGGGTGAATGTAACAAGTTCCTAACATTTTCTTTTCCCTATTATTTCATGCACACTTTATTCTTTGTTTTAAATTATTATTTTCTTTTAAGTTATTTTGTGCATCACTCTGTTTTGAATTTGATGCAAATTTGCAATGCATGAGGGTTATCCTTTTGTGTTAAATGGCTGCATAAAGCAAGCATTTGTTGACTCTCATGTTGATAAGAGTATTAAAACTTGAAAAAGATCCGTTTAAGGTAGATTTAGAACAGATAAAAAATATGCGATTAATTTGCGTTTAATCACGATTAACTATGGACTATCATTCAAGATTCAAGATTATTTATTGTCATGTGCACAGTTAGGCTTTGTGTCCACCGGGGACGTTTTTTTCAAGACGGACCGCTTTGAAAAGCAAAAAAAAAAAGCTCAGAGCGTTTTCCTGAGTCTTGCGACTGCCACGGCTCCGCCACTTGCTCGATGTTGATTGGTTAGTTGGAAAAAGTTACCTTGATGAGCGCGCTCCTCTCCAAAAGTTTAACTAGTTTCAACTTTAGGCGCTGGGAGCGCTCCGCCCAAAAACGCTGCCGCCGAGAGCGCTAAAACGCGAGGCGCGGCGCTGGGAAAAGGAGCGCGTCTGTCTCGTCTGTAGCATAGAAATGAATGACAGAAAGGAGCTGACAACTCATAAAACGTCCCCGGTCGACACAGGCCCTTACACAGACAGTTTGCCATACAATGAAGATCTTACTTTGCTAGTCCGCCCTTCACACAACATCATACAATACTTAACTTAAACATATTTAAATACAAGCGAGTGCTCGAAAATAAGGTAAAAATAGATAAACATAATATATACAAGGCACAGTGAGTAACATTGCACGTTCCGATCAGTATTTACATTAAAAAAGTGTCTTTAGTGATTCATAGTTCGGGGGAAGGGTGACAGTGTGTTCTTAAGCATTACATCATGAAACAGAGTGGGTTATAGAAATTAGATCACGCCTATGGGTGGTTGTTAGGCCCGAGGCGCAGCCGAGGGTCGTTAGACCCCCATAGGCGTGATCTAATTTCTATAACACACTCTGTCGTGTGATGTAATGCTTTTATACAATGGCCAACCTTATTGCACACATTAATTGAAGATTTATTGACAAAACCATCCGCAGAAAAAGTAGTTCCAAAAAAAGAAAAAGAGAAGTTGCTGTGTGGAAGCAGCTCGGAGGTGCGCTGTTTTAAGGCAAGAATGCAGTGAGCGTGGGTTATTGGTTTGATTGATTGATTGCAAATTTTATTAATGTCCGCCTTGTTTCAAACTGGTCAGGCTTAGGCCCTCTTTCGAAGTCGGTTATGCTTAGAGTTTGGAATCAGGGCTGGTGGTCTATCGCCCTGCTCTAAAGATAAACTCTAAGCATAACCGACTTCGAAAGAGGGCCTAAAGGCCTCTACATGCTACAGCAACTTCAAAGCAACTGCACCACAACATCGACAAAGCAACGGTGTTGCAGACAGTCTGCATTTATGCTTCTGCAACATCGACGCACAGCCTATGTAACATTGTACCCCGTATGTAGCTAGGTTCCCTAGATAGATGACACTTCCCTTCTCAACCAACCCATTGATAACAAGCAGAAAAATAAGCATCATTTTTACTTCCGGGCGGGGGGGTTTCAAAATAAAAGAGGGACGTCTAAAAGCACCGTAAATACGTTTATTTTTTACAATATCTAACGTTACATGAACCTAAACTAATCTAAAGTTAGTTTAGGTTTGTGTTAACGTTAGATAATGTACAAAATAAACGTATTTCCGGTGCTTTTAGACGTCGCTCTTTTATTTTTAAATCCCCCGACCGGAAGTATTATAGTGTCTGTTGCTAGCAGCTTAACTTTTGTCGGCCGGTTTGTGCTTTTTCGAGCTAACCTAACGTTGTTAGTTTCCAATGGAGAGGAGAGAAAGACCTCGGCTCACATGCAGCTCAAACTACCTGTTGGAATAAATTAATTGATTGATGTTTAACTTGTCCCTGTGTGTGTCCAGTCATTTCGACTAGCAAACGTTGTATTTAACGTTACCTCAGGATACCATTGTATTTAGTTGGTTAGCTATGTAGCTAATGTGGATAGCATTTTGTATAGCATCAATGCTAGCTGGCTGGCTACAGCTTTATTTACTAAATTATGGAGGCTTTTTAATCGTCAAGGTAAGAAAGGATTTGTCATGATCAACTGAAGGCGTATGCTATGGAACAATATGTGCTTGGGTTTTCAGAAAAAGGCCAGCTATGACGCTAATTATTTAGCTAATATTGATAGCATAGCTTGCTGGCTACAACAATGGAGGATGGTATTCCTCCCTGCGGGACCAATATTATTCTATGACAGCCCCGCCCCCATTCGCTAACCAACCAATCACTGCTACGCAACATCAGCGCAAGGTTCTTCAGATTAGATTTGAGAGAGATGTACGCAACATCCTCGCAACACAGTCTACAAGACCCTCTGCAACAACCGCATTGAAATCGCGCTGATGTTTTGTTGCAGTTGCTTTGAAGTTGCTGTAGCATGTAGAGGCCTTAAGCCTAACCAGTTTGAAACAAGGCGGACATTAATACAATTTTCAAGCAATCAATCAATCAATTCAATAACCCACGCTCACTTAAAACAGCGCACCTCCCAGCTGCTTCTATAGAAAGTAGGTTAACTTCTAACTTCTATAGGGAGGCAACTTCTCTCTTTTTTTTGGCCTACTTTCTATAGAAGCATCTAAGAATGAAGTTCTTAACAGTTCTTAACCAGTTCGAAACAAGGCGGACATTAATAACATTTTCAATCAATCCAATAACCCACGCTCACTTACAACAGCGCACTTCCGTGTGAGCGTGTTTCAAGTTTCAAGTTTCAAGTTTCTTTAATAGTTGTCATACAGAAGTACAGAATACTTTCATACAAAATGCTTCTTACTGTTACGCTCCAGAGATTGTGCTAGACAAGATAGTATCAAATAACATAGTATACTGTAGCATGTAATTTAGAAGAAGAAAATGAGGTCACAGTGTTCGGTATAGACATATGTACAATGTTCGATGCAGAATAGACGTATGGCATCTAACGACAGACTTCCCGCGATTTATATTTTGTTCCACAATTACTCATGACCCACCAATTACATAATCCAACATTGTGTAAGAAACTAACACATTCGCCGTGACAGAATCGTTTTTGATTTAGTCATTATGACGCTTTCAACACATCCATTCATAAAGATTATTGTCCGCCATCTTGCTTTAATTTCTAAAACCACGAACGGCGGAGTGATTGTAATTCGGTTGTGGGCGGGTTCTGGGATCACGAGCGGGGGTTATAAGAAATAACCACGTCTAACTTGACTGTTTCAGCCAATCAGAATCGAGAAATTTGCATGCCATTGTATACATAGCAGCAATCACGTCAGAGTGTCTGCCAAGAAGGTGTGGGGGGATGGGGGGGGGGGGCTAGGTGGAGGAGCTGGCATTCACGAGTTTGATGGCCTGTGGGTAGAAACTGTTTGTCAGTCCCGTAGTTCTGGCTTTCAGGCTCCTGTATCGCCTGCCTGATGGCAGGAGGTTGAAGAGTCTGTGCTGGGGGTGTGTCATTAATCATGCGATTAATCAGATTAAATATTTGTATAGATTGACAGCACTAATATATATAATATATATATATATATTATATATACATATATACTGAATCAAATTATAAATAAAATATGTATATCATCGATGGTGATATTTTAAATATGATATACAGTATACCTCCCACCCCTAGCATGCATGCACTCATGACATGCACACACTCACTGTCACACACACACACACACACACACACACACACACACACACACACACACACACCCTCGCACCTTTTTTGCAGGTGAGCAGTGGTCCTATGAGTCCAGAGGTGATGTCCTTGGGGGCGTCCCCATGGGAGTGGTACACCCAGCTTAGACAGCTGATGTCGGCCTCTGTGGGGGCGAACTCTGGCCGAACCTCCCAGCGATAGGTATAGCTGCCATTTGGAGGAACAGCATCATCCTGCTTCAACCTGCCTGACGTCATGTCAGGGTACAGTGCCCCTAGTGGACAAACAGAACAGGTTCATTAATTCACTGACAATATTCAATTATAATATTACATAATAGTCACCTTTCAATAAACTAAGTGTCCAGGGAGCCCCTACAATAAACAATATCATAAATGCTGTTTCAGAGGTTAAACTCCACCAGGTGTGCCCTGACTAAGGAGGTTTAAATTGTTGTTGTTTATAGCATAATAAAGTTCATTAGAGATTGAAGGTTATCAAGCTCCTGTCCTGAGTTGAACCTTCCTCTCTTGGAAACTGACAGTGGGACTGACTACCCCTTCAGCAGTCAGAGTTGGTGATCTGACCTAAAAGGTAGTTTATAGATATATCCCTTACCTTATCTCTAACCTTAACCACTCCACCACCTAAAAAAGTCCTTTCTAGCTATGAGATCTAGATATACCACATTTTAAAATCAACTTCAACATGATATCAATTTCTTGTTTGGGTCTTATCTCTCTTATCATATTATTACAACGGCTGTGTACGTATGTATGCTGTATAACACATTAATGACCTCATAGGACAGATGTCTCCAGATACATTAGTAGTAGTTACTAGTGACCTTTGAGTTCTTCAGACCTTTGAGGACTGAGTAATCCTTCCACGGTCTTATCAAGTTGTTGACCTATACGCTTAAAGCACCAGCACCTCATTGCAACCTATATTTACTTATTTTGAATACAACTTCTATAAACCTACATTTACTTATTTTGAATACAACTTCTATAAACCTACATTGACTTATTTTGAATACAACTTCTATAAACCTACATTGACTTATTTTGAATACAACTTCTATAAACCTACATTGACTTATTTTGAATACAACTTCTATAAACCTACATTGACTTATTTTGAATACAACTTCTATAAACCTACATTTACTTATTTTGAATACAACTTCTATAAACCTACATTGACTTATTTTGAATACAACTTCTATAAACCTACATTGACTTATTTTGAATACAACCTCTATAAACCTACATTTACTTATTTCGAATACAACCTCTATAAACCTACACTGACAGATTTTCAATACAACTTCTATAAACCTACATTTACTTATTTTTAATACAACTTCTATAAACCTACATTGACAGATTTTCAATACAACTTCTATAAACCTACATTTACTTATTTTTAATACAACTTCTATAAACCTACATTGACAGATTTTCAATACAACTTCTATAAACCTACATTGACAGATTTTCAATACAACTTCTATAAACCTACATTGACTTATTCTAGAGTTCTAGAGCCCTTCTATAGACCTTTTCTAACTTGACAACATACACATTCTAAATAGGCCCCTCTGTATTACCTGTTGCAAATTGTTAAAATAGTTGACAGGAAATAAACAGGGGCAAAAGCTGTTCCCCTAGCAACGGAATAGCAACAGAATACTTCTGAAAAGGTCTATAAGTCTACATTGACTTAAATCAAATCAAATCAAATTTATTTATAGGGCCCGACAACACACGTTAATGTCCCCATGGGCCGTACAGGTCTTCTTTAAACAAGAAGAAAACATAACAATAAGTCAAGAACAGAACAAGAACACCATAAGGTCCAAACATTTTTAGATGAATGCAAATAAATGAAAGAATGCAAGCACTCCCAGACATACCCCACGCGAAGGTAAGGACAAACTCACTAAAACCTAACAATAGGGAAAAAAGCTCCACAGGCAGTGTGGCGGAGAGAAACCTTAGAAGGGCCATTCAAGGGGGGATCTCCCTTCTTAGATGTTGGTGATAGTAGTGTTGCAGACGGACAGTTGGTAAGCATGCACTCATGTGTGTAGTGAAACACAGATGAGTGCATGCAATAGCAACTGTACATTTTGAAAGATTAAAGATAGAGCTAATAGCGATAGCAACTGAACATTTTGAAAGATTAAAGATAGAGTTGATAGCGGATCTATTTGAGGCACAGGGGCGGCGCAAAGAGGGTCACGTCCTCCCCGTCTTAGTCACGGGACATTCAACACTCCGGTCGTTGCTCAGGGACAGCCGGAGACAGGGAGATAGGGGGTGGCGCAGAGAGAGTCGCAAACTCCCCGACATCATCGCGGGACATCCGGCACTCCGGTCACCACTACGAGACCTCCGGAGACAGGGGGGCACGCAGAGGGGGTCGCAATCTCCCGGCCTTCGACACGGGACTTATTTTGGGTATACGTTCTATAATCCAACATTAACTTATTCTGGACATGAGTTATATAAACATAAATGGACTCAGGGTTAGAAATTAACGGGGGCTTGGGGCAAAATGCACTCGAAAATTTACCAAATGCCCTCGAAAATCAGTTAAGAGGGGCAAGAAAAGCCCCAGACAAGTCAAGAGTTTTATTTGTCACGGCATACAAGTATACAATGAAATGCGGGTGGTCTTGCCCGCAACGATGTGCAATACAGTGGTACAACATGTAATAGAATCCAATAAAAAACAACATTGTGCAATAAACAGGTAACAGGTAACAGGTAACATGGTGGGACATCTCGGTATCTGTACATAGTTATTTACAGGGCATATAGGACATGCTAGGTAGCTTAGGTAGTGCAATACACTGTTACTGTTGTTATACTAATATTAAAGTGACCTTTCCTTTTTGGCCATAAGTGTGGCCGTGTGCGGCATGAGTGTGTGTCTGCTCATGTTAAAGTGTTAAAGTGGCTGCTGGTGTGTGAGCGTGCACAGCGTGCGTGTCGTGTGTGTGCTCATGTGTGCTTGTGTGTGGATAGATCAGTGTTCTGTGGCACTCAGTGTTCATTGTTCAAGGCTCTGATGGCCTGGGGGAAGAAGCTGAGCCTAAGCCTCTCTGTCCTAGTAGCTGGGGTTCGCAGGCGTCTGCCTGACCTCAGCAGCTGGAACAGGCTGTTATTGGGGTGGTGGGGGTCTTTCATTATTCTGCAGGCTCTGGATTTGCACCTCTTGTTGTATAAAACCTGCAGGGGAGGTAGTGCAATACCCGTGGTACGCTCGGCTGAGCGCACCACTCTCTGTAGGGCCTTCTTGTCCTGTGCCGTGCTGTTTCCATACCAGGCAGTGATGTTTCCAGTCAAGATGCTCTCTACAGCTCTGGAGTAGAAGGACTGGAGTATCTTCCCCGATACTCTGAACTTCCTTAACTGTCTCAGGTGGTAGAGGCGCTGCTTCGCCTTTTTTACAACTGTATCTATGTGTGTTGACCATGTCAGATCCTCTGAGATGTGGACCCCCAGGTACTTAAAGCTGCTCACCCTGTCCACGGTAGCCCCGTTTATCATCAGTGGTGTGTGTGTCTCCTGCTGTCCTCTCCTATAATACACGATCAGCTCCTTGGTTTTACCAATGTTCAGGAGCAGGCTGTTGTCCTGGCACCAGCGTTCCAGTACCTCAACCTCCTCCCGGTAGGCCTTATCGTCGTTGTCCGAGATCAGCCCCACCACCACTGTGTCGTCTGCAAACTTCACTATGGAGTTGGAGCTGAACTTGGCCACACAATCGTGTGTGTAGAGTGAGTACAGCAGGGGGCTCAGAACACAGCCCTGGGGGGACCCGATGCTCAGGGTGATGGTGTTGGAGGTCTGACCCCCCACCCTGACCGCCTGGGGTCTTTCACTCAGAAAGTCCAGTACCCAGGCGCTCAGGGCGGAGCTTAGACCCAGCTCGATCAGCTTGTCCACCAGTCTGGTGGGGACTATGGTGTTGAACGCTGAGCTGTAGTCAATGAACAACAGTCTCACATAGCCCCCCTTCTGTCGGTCAAGGTGAGAGAGGGTGCTGTGCAGTACCTGGGAGACCGCGTCGTCAGTGGACCTGTTTGTCCTGTATGCAAATTGCATAGGGTCCATATCACTGGGGAGGGAGGCACAAATGTGGTCATTGACCAGCCTCTCGAAACATTTCATGACCACAGAGGTGAGTGCCACCGGTCTGTAGTCATTGAGACATGTTGGGGAGGGTTTCTTCGGTACAGGGATGATGGTAGACATCTTGAAGCAGGCAGGGACCACTGACTCCGCCAGGGATTGATTAAATATGGCGGTGAACACCGGGGCTAGCTGGTTGGCACAGGACTTAAGTATGCGTCCTGTTATACCATCTGGGCCTGCCGCTTTCCTGGTGTTCACCTGCATAAATGCTCTTCTCACACTGTGTTCCGACAACGAGAGAGCGTCCCCGCCCCCCGCGGTTGCCCCCCCCCCCCCTCCACAACAGCCGGCGCGCCAGTGACGTCACTAGCCGGAGAGCTAGCAGCGCCACTGTCTACACCAAACCGAGCGTAGAAAGAGTTGAGTTTGTCCGCGAGAGAGGCGTCGTCGCTCCCCATTGAGGGGGCGCTGACTTTGTAGTCAGTTATTGTCTTCAGTCCCCGCCATAAGCCTCTTGTGTCGTTTTGTGCCATTTGTGTCTCCAGTTTATCAGCATATGTCCTCTTAGCAAGTTTAACAGCCTTGCGCAGAGTATAGACTGAAGCCTTATACTCCTCCATGTTTCCTGACTCTCTGCCCAGGTTGTAAGCAGTGGTGCGAGAGTTCAGAGCTGCTCTAATAGTACTGTCCACCCACGGTTTCTGGTTTGTGAAAACCCGCACCTTTTTCGTGGGGACAATACTATCAGCTATTGTTGTAATGTAGCTCACCACGGTGTCTGCGAGCTCGCTGACGTCACTGGCGCTACCTTGGAACATATTCCAATCCGTGTCTGCGAGCACGTCCTGGAGCGTGGCCTCTGATTCGTCAGTCAATTTTTTTGTCTTACGTGACACAACGGCGTCACGTGATCTTTGTTTGTAGGCAGGGAATAACAAGATGGAGTCGTGATCGCTCGAGCTTGTAGACCCCGTCAATGGCAGTGCCGCTACCGCCTTGTAGCCGGCTCTGAACGGGGTATAACAGTGGTCGAGTGTGTTCCTCCCTCTCGTGGAGCAGGCGATGTGCTGAAAAAAGCACGGCATCACTTTCTTCAGATTCGCCTGGTTGAAATCACCAGCCACGATCGTCGCCGCGTCTGGGTGTTTGATCTGGTGTTTATTGAGGTGATCATGTAGTTCCACCAGCGCTTTGCCAGTATTCGCCTGTGGGGGGATATATACGGCGGTCATGATGACCGCGGTAAACTCCCGGGGGAGGTGGAACGGGCGGCACAGGATCGAAAGATGTTCCATGTCTGGGGAGCATGAGTTCGAGAGAACATGTACCTCTTTGGGATTAACCCAGACATTGTTCGTGAGGAGGCAGACCCCACCGCCGACGCTCTTTCCAGAGGCTGCCGTGCGGTCTGCACGTAGTACGGTGAAGGCGTCCGAGGGAGAGACGCTGTTGTCCGGAGTCGCTGACTTGAGCCATGTTTCCGTGAAACACATGATGTTGATGTCTCTCATCTCCCGTTGGAAGCGGACCCTCGCCCTCAAGTCATCCATCCTACCCTCCAACGAACGTGCATTCGCCAGAAAGATGGATGGAATTGCTGGGCGGTAAGCAGCTCTTTTTAATCTCAGCCTGATACCTCCTCGTCTCCCTCTGTGCCTCTTCTTGCCGTTTCCTTTGTTCTTTTCTTTGTTGCCGTTCTCCCGTCTGATCTCTGTTGGCCATTCTAGGCATAAAGTGTCTCCAAACTCCTCTTTGAGCCCGGGGTTTATGTCCATAAGTGTCTGGCGGTCGTATGACGTACCCGCCAGTGTTGCTTTAATAAAAAAAGTAGAAAAAACAAACATAATAGCTAAAAGTGTGTACATCGTCGCGGAGCTAAACCAGAGGCGACTAACCGGGGTCGCGCCAAAAGTTTGACAGTTTACTAATTATATATATAATTATATATATGCTCTACAGTGCGAGCATTTCACTCGTATTTGCCCCTAATAATATGTGTGTGTGCGAACCGGAAAAATCATTTACTTGCAGTGTGCGAGTGAAGATTACAAGCTCCGCTGTTGATAGTTCAGAAACTACAAGTCCCACATTCCACAAGGCGCATAAACGTCCAATCACAGTTGAGTTTCCTGCGGTGACGCGGCTGGTTTCACGAGAGAAATGAAACGATAAACACAGTACACGCTGGAACAGAAAGTCACCAAGTTATACATTCAGAATTTTTCTAACCCTGAATGGACTTATTATGGATGGAGGTTCTATGACGTATTCTGGATGTAAGTTTGATAGACCTACATTGACTGGATATAAGCTCTAAATGTTTTTCAAATCAACATATTATTTTCTTCTTTGTGTCTCATCTCCACTCATATTCCAACCTCAGTGTGTGTACTTATTTATGCTCTAAAACACATTAATGACCTCATACAGTATAGACATCTCCAGATACACTAGTGACCTCTGAGTTCTTTGAGTCACCTGACATGGCTATTGTATGACTTCTGTCACAGTTCCTATGGCCCCTCTCTCTCTCTCTCTCTCTCTCTCTCTCCCTCTCTCTCTCTCTCTCTCTCTCTCTCTCTCTCTGTCAGTACAGGTGTGCTGCTGTCAGCGGACCACGTCTGTGGGCCAATTACATCAGGGATAAGTCCCCACCCCAGATGTCATGAGGCTGCCAGATCGTAACTTCGTATTTCCCAGTTAGTCGTGTTATTCTGCTCTCTCTCGTCTTGTTCTTTAGTCCATTGTGCTTCGACCGTGTCTAACCCTTGTTCTCATCCTTCCCTGCAGTCCTACCTGGCTCTTCACCCTGTTCTCTGGCTCCTGACAAGAAGTCCTCTGACGCCTGCCTGCCTGACGACTCTCTGTGCCCTACTCCCGGAACGTATGAGGACCTGCACCCGCTTTGATCCCTGCCTGGCTGACTATCGCGTACCCGTGTATCGACCCCTGCCTGTCTGACTCTCCTGTCCCGCGCACACCCCTGGACTGTATGAGTGCACCCCCCGTTTTATGTTCCATGTTCGTGCATCATCTTTGTTATGCTGCGCAAGTAAAAGCCCTTTTCACTGTCACTATCGCTTCCTGCCTCGTTCCTCTTTTGTCCAGCGATTGAGCCCTACACACTCCTCCTAACAACCCCACCTCAACACCCCTGCCTGAATACCTGACCATTCTATATTTATTAAATATACCCAAACTGGGTTTTTACAAGATCTGTCTGCCGAGTCTCATTATCTGCATATTGGGTTCAGTACGTCAAACCGTGACAACTTCCCCAGATCTATTGTATGACTTCCAGCCTCTCTATGTGCCTGTTAGTCTGTGTGTTACTTTGCGTGTGTTAGTAGTTAATTAGTAGTGTGTGTTACTTAATGTATGTCTGTCTGCCTGTTTGCCTACATGTTGTCCCTGTCTTGCCTTGTTCTGTCTCAGCATTTTTCTTTCCTGTATTCTGTATTATATTCTCCCATCCTATTCTGTATTTCCCCCCACTTTGCCAATAGCAAATTATGTATTTTATAGCCTTAACCACTTAAATTTTTTATTTTTTTTTAACTATGCTGTTATATTCAAATACTGTTTTAATTATGCTTATCTATTCTATTTTTACCTGGCATTTAACATCTTGGCTAGAGACTACAGTTGAGAACTAGCTACCCAGCCAACACCAGCATTATTTACAGTGGTGGTACTCTGTCATTACTGTTGAATAATGTGCACTGTCCCTACTCAAATAAACGTAATAAACTAAACTAAACTAAACTGTGCGTGTAGAAAGTGGCAACATTTGGTTTATGATTTGAAAATACAAAGCGGCTTAAGACAGAATTAGCTGCTTTATTACCGTAATTCCTCTAATAGTAACCCCGGCTTGTATTTGTTTCAACTGTAGCGGGTACCAGGCTTGTATTAGGAGGAGGCCTGTATAAGAGGGAGGCCTATATTTCAAATTTTCAAATGGATCATAATGAATAAATCAACATTTTGTGTCAGTTTGAACCCAGTAAAATGTACTGGGTTCATTTATTGAAACCAAGTACTGTATGAAATAGTAAACAGTGCAATTACAGGTGGTCACTGGTCATTTCAAAGTGAAATCAAGTAACTAGCTCAGTATGCAGCTCAGTATATTAGTAACCCGGCTTGTATTAGGAGGCCGGCTTATAATTGCTTAGCTCAAGAGCGCACCCGGCCATTAATAGAGACCCGGCTTGTATTTGAGACCCGGTTACTATTAGAGGAATTACGGTATGTAGTGTTCTTATAAGAGCATCCCTCCAAGAGTCTGTTTAAACATTTGATTGACAGTTAGAATATACACCCAGGATGACTCACTTCATTCTCTGCAATGAGCCAAGAGGGTCACCATTAATCTTTCTGTTTCAAAAAGGAAACAGATGCAAGCCTGGAATTTCCCAGAGCAGCAGGCAGGCCGGCATCTCACAGAGGTGGGAGGGAGTTATGTAACACAGTGTCCGAGAACTACTGTGACTGGAACTGACAGCTCATGCTTTATACAACCAACATGTGAAATGACCTAAAGTGACTCTTTCCTGAGAGTTTTATCAATCGTTTTCTCTCTCCAAAACGCCAACTCCACATCCTGTTATTCCAGTCAGTCTGGCAGCGGCGCAGATTGTATTTCCCCTCACAAGGTCAGGCGAGGCAACAGAAGTGAGAGCCGCACAACATAACATTGATGTCATATGGTCAATAGACACAGCAATTATACTTGTCCGTCCGCACTAAATCAAATGCGAAAGAGGAAAGGCAGCGTTTCACGTAGCATTTCGACTAGTGTTGGTTGTCGCCTGCCCAGGGACTACAGATGAGAACAGGCTTTGTAGCTATAGGCTGGGGCAATGTAATGTTGTGCCTTGTCTCTGACAAATAAACAAACAAATAAATACATATTCATCTATTTGTAGCGGCCCAGCATTCAAATTCAGAGAGACCCACCACAAATAGATTTCTCAAAGTCACACGGTGACATCACTTGTCTTGTATAGCAGGAGCAGTCTTTTCCATTGCTGTTTATGTGTATATTGCCTACCCCTAGTCCAGAAGCGTAGCAAGACATGCTGGGCCCTGTGCATGTGACATATCTCTGGGCACCCCTCCCCTCCCAAGCCATGACTCATATGCACCTTTTCGTAAAAACCTTTTTACATGGGGGGGAGCTCCAGTAGCTCACCGCGTACCTCGAACGCTATTTCGGCGTCGGGGACAACCGTGCGCGTCACGGATCTGGGGTAGCGAGTTCGACTCCCGGACTAGCCGTATTTTCTCAGAGTGTCTTTCCCCCCATCTATACCCCCATTCAACCTGTTTCTGTCGGTCATGCTTGACCAGGAAAAAGCGATAAACGCGAAAAGAACCAGCTGACTGGTCAAAGTTTAAAAAAAAAAAAAAACCTTTTTACAAATATTTTAGTCCAGACCATCTGAGCCCCCCCCTAGTCAGTTCTACTAGCTCTACCAAACGAACACCTTCCACTGCCGATGTTTCTGGAATTATGTATTTTTTTTTTTTTATCCACTTTTTCTCCCATTTTCTATATTTTCTCCCATCCTAATTTCGTATCATCCAATTCAACCCTCCCCTGTCACGAACGCTGTTTCTTGCCTCCCACAAGCCGGCTGCAATGTGGACTAAGTCATACATAGCACAAGTCCCCTCCGGTATTTGAGGTAACAGCAGTCGCATCTTTTCACCTGCGCAGCTCGATCTCTCAGTGGCGAGGAGTAACGCGTGGGAGGCTCACGCTGCCCCCGACACTTCCTGATTCTACTGCGCAGGCGCACCAACCGACCTGTAGGAGTCGCTGTCCACAACGCCCGATCCCCACCCATCAGTTTCCCACCCCCTAATACGGCCAATGTGTATTAGTACGGACGACCAGCTAAACTGAAAGCAATGTGGAGCGCTGGGCTCGAACAGGCGAGCCCAGCGTCTCCGCATTCGTGGCGAGCGCCTTGCCCACTACGCCACGTAGCCGCCCTGGAATTATGTATTTTGTAAACATTTTCAAAAGTCTGAAGCTGTTTGGGCGCCTCAGTGGCGCACCACCAGCGTACTCGCAGCGGCCTGGGTTCGAATCCGGCCCAGGACTTGTGTTGCATGTCCTCCCCCATCTCTTCACCCAATTTCCTCTCTGACTGTCCTATCAGACAATAAAGCATAAATAATAATAAAATATATCTAAAAAAAAAAAAAAAATCTGAAGCTGTTCATGAACTAACATTGTGTGTTTGATATAGTGTGCATAACATGACATGGTGGTACCCTCTGCATCCTTGCTGTAGAAGACTCCGTGTGGATGCATGGTGTAGTTCCTGGAGGCGAAGTTCTTCAGGTGGATCACTATGACATCATCAACTTCTCCCTGCAGGATGGGCCCCAGGAAGCCCAACCAGGCAGGCCTGGGCTCCGGGACGCTGTAAGAGGCGTCTGTGAACTGTCGGAACATCGCCTTCTTGTACACACTGCCAATACGGTGGCGCCCTCTTTTCAGGAACTCCGACGCAGCCCTGACACAGAGATGGAGAGAGAGAGAGAGAGAGAGAGAGAGAGAGAGAGAGAGAGAGAGAGAGAGAGAGAGAGAGAGAGAGAGAGAACATGTGAGAGACAGAGATAGAGGGGGGGGGGGGGGCATCCCCACAGCTACAGCACCTTAGAGGCAAATTCAGAAAACTCCCACCTGTTTTCTACCCAGAAAAAAAACTCTTCCTCATTTGACATTCAGCTGTGTTTGCAACAGTGCACTTTACACATTACTTTACACACTGGAAAGAGAGATGGGATCAGTAATGTCATTACAGGATAAATAGGTAGCCTCTAGGTGGCGGTATATACACATGGGAACAGTTTGTTTTCTCAACACGCATTGTAGAGGAAGAGGAGTAGGGTACATCAGACGGGGACATGAACCTCTGGGTGATTCCAGAAACTAAGAGGTAATTACTTCTGGGACTTGATAGTTGAAGTGGACAGACTATAGAATTAGAGAATCTTCATCCGCATTTTGATAAGGGTTAATTTACTCATTGGTCCACCTTTTATGTAGTTTGATCAGTTACCACGTTAGAGACCACCAGACGGTTAGGTTGCACATCCATGAACAAGAGCAGATCTTAGTTGGCCTTACTCATAAAACCCACCTTACCCCTGCACATTTTGACAACCTAGGATGGCTTAAGGGATCCGCACACGGAGGGCGATTTTAGCCAAGCGACCGACTTTTTTTGCGAGCCGACCGACAGAATTGTATCGCTTCCTTTTTATGAATGAGAGAACCCACACGGCAAGAGATTTTGAAGCGACGATCGCGCAGCAACTTCTGTCGCCTGGCAAAAAATCGCCTCGATCCTATTTTTTGAGGCGACACAGAAAGGACAATGAGGAAATAACATGACTTCTACTGGTGTATCATTTGTACACCATTAATGTATCAATACATTCATTGATCAATAACCTACATATTATTACCATGCTACTTATGTTAATTATTATTAACAGGAACAATTTAAATAAATAACGTTAGTTGGACAAGCTATAGTGGCCGCTTGTCATTAACTAATAAATGAACAATGCGCCACAATGCACCTACTAGTGTTTTTATACTCGGGTAACAAAAGAAGTTGTGGATGTTGACAGAGTTTAATGTCCAGGCTGCGGCTGATGTAGTTTATACGGTTTATTGTCCAAAGAAAATGATGGTTGAGAACAGAACAGCGTCTTCCGTGAAAAAACGTTCTCTCTCAGCTGCATAACATTACTTGTCCAATCGGTGGTAGTGAACGTATTGTAGCGATCAGGCATGCAGTAATGTCAGGAAGAATGAGGAGAGGTTCAGGTTGTATTCGTATATATGGTGGTTTAATTCCAGCTCAATATGGGTTTTACAGGTTAATATTCCCTCGTAGAGCACAACACAGCCATAGATATATATAGAACACCACAGCTACCACAGCTACCTGCTTCACGATAACCTAACATCCGGTCCGTCCTCCTACATCTCCCTCCGGGGGGAAACAAGTAATAACCACACCCCCAGCTAAACAGAGCGACACATTATTATACCTGTGAACTGTCGGTCGGCTCTGGTGTGGGGGGCCAGGCGATTGTCGTTGAGCGACAGACGATCGCATCGCCAGGCGACGTTGGTCGCTCGCCGTGTGCAGACCACTTTAGAGTAGACGACAGAGTACAACAACTTGCAATGGGCCTGGTCTACAAGATACACTACACCACTGGGATACCCATGTACATGTCAAAATACTTCCCAAAGGTCAGTGAATTCCACGACCACAACACCAGAGGGAGTTCCACAAATCATGTTCAACCCAGATTCGGCTCAAACAAAGGACTAAACACGTTTCGCAATTATGCCACAATAATGTGGTACGCCCTACCCACAACATGAAGGAATGTGAATCCCTACCCTCCTTCAAAACCGCTCTCAAAGAGCACCTACGGGAGACTGCAATTAGAAACTGGCCCCTGTAAATGTCCAAATCCCCCCCCCCCCCCACCAATGTACAGTTTATTCCCCTTCGGATGTATATATTTTTTATGATCTTTTTTTACTACACAGTTCTGTATATCTGTATGTCTTGTATGTCATAAATGTCCTGATTAATTGAAAATGGGGGACCCCGATGTAAACAAGACAAAAGTATTTTTCTGGTCTTAGCAGTTGTTTGTATTGAGCCGTACTGTATTGTACCCATTATTTTTTTTTCCTACCCACTTTTTCTCCTTATTTTCTATTTTTCCTCCCAT
The DNA here is from genome assembly GCF_963971535.1 of Notolepis coatsorum. Taxonomy (NCBI): domain Eukaryota; kingdom Metazoa; phylum Chordata; class Actinopteri; order Aulopiformes; family Paralepididae; genus Notolepis; species Notolepis coatsorum. Next base: position 43,983 of record NW_028168938.1, on the reverse strand, counting down.
CCCAATTTCGCTGTTTCCAATTCTCCCCTCCCCTGTCTTGAACGTTGCTCGCATATGCCCCCCACTGGTCGGTTGTAGGGAGGATAGAAGCATCACGCGTCCCCTCCGGTACACGAGGAGGCAGCCTGTCACATCTTTTCACCTGCCAGCGCGGACTCTCATTGGCGAGGTGTAACGTGTGGGAGGCTCACACTACCCCCGCCATTTCCTGTCTCTGCTGTGCAGGCGTCCCCCAACCGACCTGTAGGAGACGCTGTCCACACCGTCCAGATTACCACCCATCGACTTCCACCCACTGACTCTGCCAATTGAGCCAGTATGACGGCCGGCCCAAGCCAGAGGCAACGCCGACAGCCAGATTTGAACCCGGTGTCTCTTGCGTTGGTGACGAGCGCAATGTCCGCTGCGCCACCCAGCCGCCCTGTATTGTACCCATTCTGTAATCTGTTAATAAAGTTTTGAATCAATCAAAGTTGGCCTGTGTGACCCTGCCTTGGGGGGAAATTCCTGTGTCTTTTTCTGAGAAACACAGAAACAAGGCAATCTCTGTGGGTCATCTTCACCATCTGGTGTGGACATCAGTTCAGGTTGTATTTTATGACTCTACATAATGCAGTATTTATGCTGAAGGTGTGGCAATTCCTCCTAACAACTTTTCTATAAAGACCTAGCTGGGACAGTAAAAACAATAAAAAATCTACCCAATTTTTATTTTATTTAAGCGAGCGCTCATTGGCACACGTGCTAGTCCAATGAATAGGCAAAGTTTTTGTGTTCTGTGTATAACTGATATGGTGAGATAATAATTGAAAATAGAAAATAATTATTAACCGAGGCGATATAGCCATTGTTTCGTTGGAAAGTACCAGACACTTCCAGCTAATTGTCATGGGACCTTGTGGTTTATCACAGAAGACCAATGACTCATGTTCAACTGAAAAACAGTGTTGAAATTTCTGATCAAGCAATAAGTACAGTAGGTTTCTCCCCAAAAGACAGAATAAACAGTGGTTGGAGGACTTAAAGATGATGAGTGTTGTTGGATTAGGGATGGACACGAGTAAATGTTTTCACAGATTGTAAACTCGCATGAAATAGTACTTGAGTAGTGCTCGACTAAGTGTTTAGGGAAATCTATTTTTAGAACGCATCTTAAAGAGTATGGCAGCAACAATAACGAGATAACAAGTCACACTTGTGATGATTGTGGACTTTAGGAGGTTGGGGGTCAGGGACTACAGCCCCCTCAGCATCGACGGGGCACTGGTTGAGAGAGTGAACAGTTTTAAGTACCTCGGAGTCCACATATCCGAGGACTTGACATGGACCACACACATTGACAGTGTTATCAAGAAGACACGACAACGCCTCTACTTCCTTAGGTGCTTAAGGAAGTTCAACGTGAGTCAGAAGATCCTCAAGAACTTCTACTCATGCACAATAGAGAGCATCCTGACTGGCAATATCACCTCCTGGTTTGGGAATAGCAAAGACCGCAGCAGACTACAGAGAGTGGCCCGTTCAGCCGAACGCACAATTGGAGGGGGGCTTCCCACTCTCCAAGGCATTTACAACAAGTGGTGCATGGGCAAGGCTAAGAGAATAATCAAATACTCCAGCCACCCAAACAACTGCCTCTTTGAACTGCTGCGGTCAGGCAAGAGATACGGGAGTCTCATGGCAAGCACAGAGAGACTCAGAAGGAGCTTCTATCCCCAGGCCATCAGGATGCTCAATGAACAATGAACAATAAGCAAACCATCAACACACCCACAGTGCACATATACACTCACTTAAATAAACAACACACTGTAGCACCCACTTTACCACTTTAGACACACTTTACACTTTATATTTATATTTATATTATTGGTAAGGAAATTGCACATCATTCTCATTCCTTATTGCACCTCCTTATTGCACCTCACCACTACAAGGTGGCACCACAAGCTAAGCTATACCTCACTTTTTTGTACCAGCTGTACATACTGTATATATAGATACTAAGGCTGAGCCCGAACGTTCGAACGTTCGTTCGTTACGCTGACATTCGGACTTTAATTAATAGGTTCGAACGTTCGGTGAAAAAAAAATAAAGGATGCGCACGGGGTTGAGGTGATGTGAATGCGAGGCGCTCGGCTCAACCAGTATGGTCTGCCGGGCTGCAGCGGGATACTATTTCTCAACCAGAGCTCTATTTTGATTGACAGGCGATTCTGCCAATTACGTCACACCGCTTGCACCCGCCTCTGCTGTTACCACCAATCGGCAAGCCTCAACAGACTTACCGTAGCTACCGGGGACTCCCCGCCGAGGAAGTAATCGGTAACAAGGTTTCCGTAGGTGAACCTGCAGAAGGATCATTATTAATGAATACCATCCTTTTTCGGCCACGGAGCGCGAGCTTCATGGCGGGAGGTGGTTGCGTTGGAAACAACAGCAGGCGCACGGTGGACAGACCCGTCCACCGTCTACCTCGGAACGGTGGTAGGGCGGACGGGCGGCAGGCGTGTTGGGAGCCCGGCCGTTCTGAGGTAGACGGTGGACGGGTCTGTTGAGCCGAGGCGTGCGCCTCTCCTCCCGGCTCCCCTCCCCGTCGACCAAGAGTGAATACCTGTTATTGAACGTGTAACACTAACTATATAAGTTAACGTTAATGCCACAAAACTAATGCATTTGTTTATCTAGCCCCTTACGTGACTGCAAGGGCTATTGTTTATCATACTTTGATTCAGTAGCTTGTTTATTTTCTTCTGAGTGCTTTGTTTAATTACATGTTTACATGAACAGCCACCACTGTAAACAACATGTTTTTCACCAATAGACTATGCAATGCCGCCCTCCGTAGGATCTATAATAATACAATAAAAAAAAAATTATTATTAAAAAAATGAAAAAAAAAAAATTTATTAAAAAAAAAAATTATTAAAAAATTTAAAAAAACGAACATTCGAACGTTCGTTCGATAAACCCTGGCGAACGTTCGAACCCTAAAAACAGGGTTCGGGCTCAGCCTTAATAGATACACTGAACAATTTTGTTGTTTACACTTGTTTACGTACTTGACTTCTTGGCTTTCTGTTTTATACTTATTATACTTATTTTATACTATCTTGTTATTATCTAGCACACTCTCAGGAGCAACACAGAAAGAAACATTTCATGCAAAGTATTCTGTATTCTGTATGACAACTAATAAAGAAACTTGAACACACGCACAAACATACATACGCTACCGATAATTTTTTACGTTTCACTCTGCGGACATAACAATGCACAGCAATATACACAATGCTTAATTTGTATTGTCAGTCAAAAGGGTCAGTTACCATTTGTAATAATTACATTACCATCACTCTGTCTGCAGCAGGTCTTTCTGCTCATGGAACAGCATGTCCATATCAATAGTCTATGAACGCTATGCAATGTGGGCGACATGTTGTTGGCACAATTTGGAAATGCACAAACACAAACCACTGTTTTTATCTTTTAGATAATGCTAAACTAGCTGTATTCCAAATTCCAATGCAACAAACTTTTCGCCGTATTCTGAGACACAATCCTGCTTTTGTCCCTAAAAAAAATTACAAGCTCTTTTCGCTCCAGGGACATGTCCTGAAGGGTTCCATTCTAATGATGAGGAGAAGAGTATGCATTGGGGTTTAACGGGGGTTGTACTGATCAGGGCTATGCAATGCCTTTGCCCTATTGTCCAATAGTTGAAGCAAGACGTGCAGCCAGTATGATATATAACAAAGGTTATATATTATAACGAAGGTTATTCTATAACCCTAGTTATATGAGTGATAGCGAGCGCTTTGCTCTATTGGAACTGTCCCTTTAATCATAACCTAAATTAAAGCTTTCACCTCGTGTACCCGCCCACCTGCCTGACCACTCCCACATAAATGGGAGCACCCACCTCCTGTTATAATAAACATAGGGGGGGTGGTTGTCTCCCCGGTGTGTTGGTAGCAGAGTCGACTCTCAGGTTGAGCCCGGGTCTGACCCCGGCTGCCCGAGAGTATGCCCCCGCATCTTTCATGACGTCTGCCAATTGTGTCAAACTCTTTCTCTGAACCTCGACCCCGCGGAATTTATAAATTGGCGGGGTCAGGGTTTGTGGAGATTGTGACATGGTGCACAGCATACCGGAACACTCTTTCCGCCGGGATACTGTTCTTACAGTAAGCCCCTTAGGCGCCTGTCTAGTCCGCAGTGCTCCGGGCGCAGGTCGAGTTCTACTCTTGGGACCTGTCGGCCTGGATTGAGGGATCAACCTTGGAGGGTTGTCTCCCCGGCGCGCCGGCTGGCCCCAGGTTGTGGGGGGGGAAGCCTCCTTGGGAGCGCTTCGGAGCGGCGTGCCAAGGGGAGAAGGGCCTTCACCTGGTTTAGGCCCTGTCCGATACGCTGGTGATGTGGGGGGTGGTGTCACCAGTGACCGTCTGGTGGGGTCTCATTGCCACGGCCTCATAGACCTCACCTGGCCCCTTTTTTCAGGGGGTCCTAGCCCCGGGGTGGCCTGAGGCTGGGACCTCCTCTGCGCTCCGCTGCTACGGCCTTGCCGCAGGGTTGGGGTTTTGACTCCGACCCCGCGATGTTGGGGGCTGTGATGGGGTTTTTGCTCACGTCCGTTCCCTGGTGGCGTGTGGGATGCGCGTCTGAGTAGTCGCGGGCCCTTCTAAACAAAGGTAAGTCCCACGGTCTGCTCACCCTGTGCCTTTGATGCGCTAAACCCTCTTCGCACAGTCGGGTCCGATCCCCCTCCTGTCCCTCGCTAGGGGGTGCGGGGGGGCCCGGATCCTCCCCGGTTCTGATGGTTGTAGGGGACCTCAGCGGGTGCATCTGTCTGGCTTATGCTCTGCTCAGCTCTTGTATTCCAATAGAGCAAAGCGTAAGCTATAACGAAGGTTATTCTATAACCCTAGTTATATGAGTGATAGCGAGCGCTTTGCTCTGACTCACTGAGGACCCCATGGTCTTCCGTTTCGGCAGTGAAAGACTGGGGAAGGAGCTGTTGTATGGCCATGACCCCGCTTTATAGGAGATAAAGCATATTCAATCATTGAAAAAACACCATGGGCCAGCGCTGATCGGTCTCGTAAGACCATACGCTGATTTCATAAACAGCGTATATGCTCGCAAAGAACCCGAGAACAGTGACGGCGAATTTCTAACAAGAAAGAGCCTCACAACGTTTCCCCTTGCTGTCTGGGACGAGCAGCAGGGAGCCGGTCTACAAGACACAGACACGGGTCCTCACATGACGAGCCTGGGAAAAACAACCGCGTGAATTCTGCTCCTTATGTAAGAGGGGAAGACAGCGGTTTTCCCAGAGAGACCTCAACGTGAGTAAACAATTGAAAAAGGTTCATGTAACACATTGGACCACGACTCTCTGAGGAGGAGGCTCTGAAAACTCTGAGGAGGCTCCCTCACTGAGAGGGAGGTTCTGAAACTCAGAGGAGGCTCTGAAACTCCCTGAGGAGGAGGCTCTGAACTCCCTGAGGAGGAGGCACTGACCCAATATACACTTAGGGAGCAGAGTAGAAGACAATTGTCCCTACTACATTGCATCACCTATCCTTTACAATGACAGTGGTCTGTAGCACAGGCCCTGTAACTCACGGACATGTCTCATGGCCAATAAGAAAACGCGCTTGTGCTTCAATGGCCTCTCGAGCCTGGGAATAAAAACGCGTAAATTCTGCTCATCATGTAAGAGGAGAAGACAGCGATTCTCCCAGAGAGACCACAACGTGAGTAAAAACAATTGAAAAAGGTTCATGTAACAATTGGACCAAGACTCTCTGAGGAGGAGACTCTGAAAACTCTGAGGAGGCTCTCACACTGAGAGGAAGGTTCTGAAACTCAGAGGAGGCTCTGAACTCCCTGAGGAGGAGACTCTGAAACTCCCTGAGGAGGAGACTCTGAAACTCCCTGAGGAGGAGGCTCTGACCCAATATACACTACTGGTAGGGAGCAGAGTAGAAGATAAATTGTCTCTACTGCATTGCATCACCTATCCTTTACAATGACAGCGGTCTGTAGCACAGGCCCTGTAACTCGTGGACATGTCTCTTGGCCAGCAAGAAAAAGCGCCTGTGACGTTTTCAAATGGCCGGGGGAAACCCGTGTCCCACCTATCCTGATTTGGTGTGGGAGACAGGAAACCCCCCCCCCCCCCTGTGACGAGAGAGAACGCCCTCGACAGGGAGACTGATAGGTAGAAAGGCACAACCTCTCGGCCAATCAGTTTCGTAAAGGATACATATAACTATATCCGGGAGGGGAGAGGTTTATTTTACCCACCACCTCACCCCTGATACGACGCCAAAAGAAAGCAGAGCCGTGACACCTGTGCATGGCACGCCAGATGAAGCACATACTTACCTGTAGAGTAAAAGCTTTACATCATGCACGCCAACCACAGCCAATAACCTCGTTTGTGTAAAAAAAAAACTTTATCTACGGCTCTGGCTTATGTGTGAAAACTTGCCACCCGTTATTTTTATCATTACCCTTAAGCAAAGAAAAAATATCAAGCTAAAGAGAGGGACTCAATGCCACTATGTACAACTCTGTAGAATAACACCCAGCCAGTTGTGGACTCAAGCCACGTTTCCTAAACGTTACATGAACACACACACAACTTCTCATCATACAATAAAAAAAACCAATTCACTTTTACTCATGTAAGAAGAACGCTGTTTTTAAGTAGAGAGAAAGACATAAGCCTTGGCCAAGTGCTATAACTTACAAGCCTTGCTAAAATAGCGACCAATAAAATTTTCAAAGAAAACTGCACACTCCAAGCAAGAAAATGCAACCCCAGCATTTGTAGCCGTGAGTTCACAATCATAGCACACGTTGTATCTCCCAAATGCAGTGAAGTAACACACGTTTTGTTAAACAAAGACATCGTTATTAACTAGGGCTGTCTTAAATACTTCGAAGCTTCGAAGCTTTGTTCGATGGCACAAGCTTCGAACATACAAAAAAGTTAAAAAAAAAAAAATGTACTTCGATTGTGTGTGTGTGTGTGTGTGTGTGTGTGTGTGTGTGTGTGTGTGTGTGTGTGTGTGTGTGTGTGTGTGTGTGTGTGTGTGTGCATGGGGCCATTGGGTGGGGCCGGGGGACAAATACATAGGAGGAAAGTAACCCAGCTGAGCACTGCCCAAATTATATCATCACTATTGCCTGTTTGAAGGATATCATCCTCAAACACATATACACCTACATGCCTTGTAGAATTCCACACATAAGAAAGAAAGATACTGGGATGAATAAACAAAATAGGAAATAAAATGTAGAAATGCATGCAATACATAAATAAATATGAATCTCCATATGAAATAGAACATTTAGATAAGGTGCTACTGAGATGTTTTGGTGAGTTCTTTGTTTTTTTGTGGAAGTAGCCCTTCTTAAAAATGCATGAACATTCACTGATAATTGGTCTGTAGTGGAGTCTACAAGGTCTACATTGCCGGACCATGTAGAATCCGGACCTTGTAGACTGACATAATTCTGTGCATAGTTTAGTCTACACAGGCCATATTTCAAATAATCAAAATCTTACTTCATTCATCTTAAACATTTGATTTGGGGGATTGGTAGTTCCCATGAAATCTGAAGTTGTTCAAACGACAACAGCGATCCACCTTGAATTAAATCACACAGCCGAGTGAAACCTTGTTGGCCGCGTCACAGTCACGAAAGGGGCTACTTAATTAATTAATCCAATCCACTTTATTTATAGAGCACATTTAAAAACAACAACGTTTACCAAAGTGCTGTACAAGTCCCACAACATAAGATACAAAATAAAATAAAAATAATTTTTTTTTTTCAAAGCTTCGATTGCCAAAAAACCTTCGAAGGTCAGCCCTATTATTAACCAAAAACATTCGGGAGGGGGAGGAAGGAAGAGTGGGGCATAGTCTAATGTCCTTACCTGACCCCCGGACGCAGGACGAATGGCCGCAACATGGTACAGGCCCGACGACATCTTCTGCCAGAGATGACGCCGTAGTCAGAGTGCTCAGGGCCCGCTTCTTCCTCATGGCTAATGCCAATGGACTTAGCACAAGCTAACAGCTAACTCCAGGCTGACTGTTAGCATCAAGCTAGCGTTTCTAGCCTTAACGCAGCAGCGAGCTAACGGCTTAGCCTAACAGCTAACTGGCTAACAGTTAGCTTTTACTGGCTATCGATAGCCACCAGCCAACGCAGTAGCAAGCTAAAGCGGCTACTACTGAAGCTGTATAACGTGAGGAATAGCGATACAGGCCAACACTTCAGACAGCCGACTGTCTCTCCTTCTTTTTATCCAAAAGAAAAAAGGGGAGGCAACACACGTCCCTCTCACAGGTGTTACCACCAGATACAGCGGCATCGGCAGTAAGCCCCCGTTGTACGCGGGCTGCAGCCATCCTGAGCTCGGAGATATTCTCATAATGAAACACCAAGCTCGCATCCCCCCATCCCCCCATCTCGTCTTGAAAAGCGGGGCCAGCGCGTTGGCAGAAGGTATCCGTTTTCAGAGACCCGGGGACTTGAACCCCAGACTCGGAATCACGGCACCAGGAAAACAAAGCTAAGACCTCTCTGAGGAGGAGGACTGTTTTATCGTGGGGCATCAAACTAGAACCCCCGGCCTCCATGCCGCTATGGAGAGGCAACGAAGGGATTCTAGCCTGGAGCCGACCTTACGCAAGCTGCGCAGTTGCCCCCTCACAACTGCACACCTGAGGCCCGCGTCGCAAAACATCACCCGCCCAGAGAGACCGTCAGCTCTCACACAGCCGACCACCTCTAGTATCCAGCTGCAGAGCTGGAGACAACGCCGGCGGGGGAACTGCTCAGCGATGCGCCGGTGGAGGTCAGAATGATCATCATCTTCTAGACTCTCCGGTCCGGTGGTGAGCTGGTGACGACATTATCCTTTCTTTCTCCCGTAAATTAGTGAGAGTGGGAGAAACAAAAGAAAATGCCAACACAGCTCCTATAACTAAACTAACTACTTTAACACTAAACTTAAGCAGTGCTATGACACGGTCTTTGGTGGTGAAAGTAGGGAAGGAGCTTTATAGGAGCGGATGTGGGAGTGGTCAGGCAGGTGGGCGGGTACATGAGGTGAAAGCTTTCATTTAGGTTATGATTAAAGGGACAGTTCCAATAGAGCAAAGCGTAAGCTATAATGAAATATAACCGTAGTTATATGAATACTGGCGTAGTGTCTTGCTTTCACTCCCTGTTGTCCCTGTTTTTTTTCCCTATGTGAAATACTCTAGGGAAGGGTACTACTAGCATACTATAATATCATGCTCCACATCTTCCAGTGTTGTTTTCCTGCTACAACTCACACCATTCAGGATTTCAAAGCGAGATTTCTGTTTCAGGGGCAAAAACAAACTACTTTTGGTGGATGTACTGTATTTGGTGAAATAAATAAATAAAACATAATAATCAAGCACCCTCAAAATCTGTTGAAATGGTGAGTACTCGACTAATGGATTACTCATGCCCAATCCCTACTGTATAGGATATGATTGAATATTCTAAATAAATGGTTGGGGGGAGAAAAACAAGGCGCAGTAGTTTATATAAACTAGAAACCGAGCAATAAAATGGGGAATTGCTCATTCTGGACTCAATAAATAAGATTTCACTCTCCTGGTCCTGTTTTAGGAAAAGATCAAGCAAATCGTCTGGACAGTGTAGGTTGCCTTAATTTTCGATTGTGTCGAGATTACAGAATAAATAATTAAAACAGACGAGTAAGGAAAAGATTGTAAAAAGATTGTTAAAATTTTGTTTACACATCAATCAAATTAAAAACATAATAGAAAATAGAAATAATAAAATACTAGCAAAACACAAATAGAAACAGTTAGTACATTGTGTACTAAAACAATTAGTACACAATGTACCACCAGGGTGGCTAAATCAGATAATCGATTGTCAGCGTATGCTGAAGATCATTCCAGGAAGTTGATGCACTAAAACAAAAGGCTGACTTCCCAAGTTCAGACGGTGCACGAGGGACCTTAAGCATGAGTCATTTGAGCAGGTTAGATATGGTTCAAAATTCCAATCTAGCATTGTTGCAATATAAGGTGGAAGCTTTCCAAGAATAGCCTTATAGATAAACAAATACCATTGATTATTACACCTCACTGCCAGAGTGGCAGCTATCAAGCAAAGGAAGCTTTAAAAAGCAAGTAAAGAGGTTACTTTTGGGTACAGGCACAATGCTTGATATATAACATTTTATTATTTTACTAGTCATTTTATAATATTTTGCTATAATGAGGTGGGTTGGGTTGGATGGGTGTGGGGGGGGGATTATTTATGTATATTGTTTTGTATGTTTATTGTTGGTTTTATTTTTAATTATGTTTGTTCATTGTTTTGTGTGGACCCCAGGAAGAGTAGCTGTTGCCATTTGTAACAGCTAATGGGGATCCAAATAAACTTAATAAATCTGAGGGCACAATGATAGACCGTGGCCAGGGGTGGAAGGAGCAGCATTAATATAAATAACATCCCCAACCCTAATCCAACACTGATAGGAAAACTGCTTCATCAATCCCTTTCTACTAAAAATAGGGAAGCTGGCTCTATTTTCTTTGCTCAAAAATAGGGATATGGTATTTAAATGTAAACTTCTCATCAAGCCAGATAACAAGGTACTTATATTCAGCAACTCTCTCAATGTTAGCATAATCATTATTTCTTACTCAAGAAAACAGCATGCACTTTGTTTTATCAGCATTAAGTATCAGTTTAAGATTAATCCTGTAGCAAAAAAGGAGAGTTGCAGGATCTCAATGGCTAGCTGTACAGAATCAGCAATACAATACACAATAGTGTCATCAGCATAGAGATGAACTTGACAACCGCTCAGAGAAGAGACAATATCATTAATATATATTTTTAAAAGGACTGGACCTAAAATGTAACTCTGCGGGACACCCTTTGTTACAGACAAGAATTCAGACTGGACATTCCCGGACTTCACACACACACTGATATGTCTCTCAAACAAATAACTCTGAAACCAATCACAGAATCATAGATAGAGAGCGAGAGAAACTTGAGAGAGAGAGAGAGAGAGAGAGAGAGAGAGAGAGAGAGAGAGAGAGAGAGAGAGAGAGAGAGAGAGAGAGAGAGAGAGAGGAGAGAGGGAGAGAGAGAGAGAGAGAGAGGGGGAGATAGAGTTTAAGTTTAATTTATTTAAAAATAATATTACCCAGGGACAGTGCACTGCACATTAATCAACATCTTCCGTTTCCACATCAATGTAAAATGTGCCAGAATTAGCTAATGAGCTAGTTTTCATTGGTAGTCCCTGCCTAACGTGCATGTCTTTACGGTGTGGGAGGAAACTGGAGTACCCAGAGGAAACCAACGTGAACACAGGGAGAACATGCAAACTCCACACAGAAAGGCCCCCTTATTCACTACATTCATCTGAACCCACCAATTACTAGTTACTAGGAAGAAAAAGATTTAGCAAACTGATGAAGGTTATATACTTTCACATTTGAAGCCTAGTACCAACTTCTTTCTTCTGCCTTTTACTTTTTCTCCCATCCCCCAATGTAGGCCTAGTGATTATGCCAATTCCCCCCTTGTCGTTGCACTGCCCTACTGTCAGTCTGGGGAGGGTGTAGACTACCCTACTGTCAGTTTGGGGAGGGTGTAGACTACCCTACTGTCAGTCTGGGGAGGGTGTAGACTACCCTACTGTCAGTCTGGGGAGGGTGTAGACTACCGTACTGTCAGTCTGGGGAGGGTGTAGACTACCCTACTGTCAGTCTGGGGAGGGTGTAGACTACCCTACTGTCGGTCTGGGGAGGGTGCAGACTACCCTACTGTTGGTCTGGGGAGGGTGCAGACTACCCTACTGTCGGTCTGGGGAGGATGTAGACTACCCTACTGTCGGTCTGGGGAGGGTGCAGACTACCCTACTGTCGGTCTGGGGAGGGTGTAGACTACCCTACTGTCGGTCTGGGGAGGATGTAGACTACCCTACTGTCGGTCTGGGGAGGGTGCAGACTACCCTACTGTCGGTCTGGGGAGGGTGTAGACTACCCTACTGTCGGTCTGGGGAGGATGTAGACTACCCTACTGTTGGTCTGGGGAGGGTGCAGACTACCCTACTGTTGGTCTGGGGAGGGTGTAGACTACCCTACTGTCGGTCTGGTGAAGGTGTAGACTACCCTACTGTCGGTCTGGTGAGGGTGTGTAGACTACCCTACTGTTGGTCTGGTGAGGGTGTAGACTACCCTACTGTTGGTCTGGTGAGGGTGTAGACTACCCTACTGTTGGTCTGGGGAGGGTGTAGACCCTACTGTTGGTCTGGGGAGGGTGTAGACCCTACTGTTGGTCTGGTGAGGGTGTAGACTACCCTACTGTTGGTCTGGTGAGGGTGTAGACTACCCTACTGTTGGTCTGGGGAGGGTGTAGACCCTACTGTTGGTCTGGGGAGGGTGTAGACTACCACCACATGCCTCCTCTGATACATGTGGAGCTGCCTGACAGCTTGGAGCTTGACTGGAAGTGTGTAACACGCACTGAGGTTCAAGCTATGTCTCCCAGATCCCCTCCCTGCTGAACAGACGACCCGACCGACCAGTAGGAGTCGCTGTTACAACGACTCATAGTACCCACGGCTTCCCACCCGCTAACACTGCTGATTGTGTTCGTAGGAACGCCAGGACCAAGTCGGAGCTACAGCTGCTGGGAATTGAACCCTGGTCTCCATGGTGGTAGGCGAGTGCTTAGACCTCTACACTACCCAGACGCCCCAAGCCTGCCAACTTCAAGAGGACGTAATCAGAGCCAGCAGAACTGGACCACATACATCTTTAACAATTGGTTTTGATAGTCTATCAGTGAGCTGGATGCAATCCTACCTGGAGGGGAGAGAACCGATGGTGGAGGTAAACGGTACCCTACCCCCCCCCCCCCCCCCCCCCCACAGTGAGCTGTGGTGTTCCACAAGGAAGCATACTAGGATTGATTGATTGATTGGAAACTTTATTAACAGATTGCAGAATGGGTACTGTTACAAAGGGTCAGATTAAACCGAATATATATATTTATTACTTGAGATACCTTGTATAATATTTGTATATCGTCTGATACCCCTTGTATATTCTTTGTATATATACACGGAATATCCCTTTACCTAGGTACAGGCCAGACCATAATATTCGTTCTCCTATTGGACAGCGACCCCTAGGTGCCAACGGCCATACCCCCAATGGCAAGTTCAAAGCCACCGCCAAGGCATGTCTCAACATGTCCAGGTTTGCGCAGTAATACGAGACAGAACTGAGGTTGGCACTAGATTATTCACCTTACGTATAAATACGTCGCAGGTGGATACAGCAGTAGTTGAGTACCTAAACGTTGAAGCCTTCACCACGATACCACGTGCCGTGAAGTGGGCCTCTTTGCCCCTGAATAGAGCCTTGAGAACCGCGTGCGAATAGATAGCTAAAGTGTCAGAGTTTAACGCTGTATCGTCGAGTTCGACTTATTCTATTGTGAAGTAATAGTCTATTATTTATAGTGTATCGTGCGGCTACCGTTCTCCGTGACCATCATTACCACCGGTTCGTCGTATCTCTAGCTAGTGCACTTATCCAGGCTGGGCGGCCTAAACTCGCGCCACCACCCGAGGAGTCCTAGACGAGAACCGTTGGATATGTACACCGGAGAACCTACACCGGCGAATGCAGAGCCTTTTCCGGCTGGATTATATTGCTTTGGTACTGTGGCTGCTGGAGCAGAGAACCGTCTACCCAGGGAACAAACTTAACTTTTTGACTTACCAGCCATTTGGCTGGTAGATTTTAAAAACTACTAGCCGGGCAGATTTTTTACCAGCCAAAAATCCAATTAGTATTTATATTGTAACGTTTGGCCACTTTAAATCATTGAACAGAGAGAGAGAGAGGTAGATAGATAGATAGATAGATAGATAGATAGATAGATAGATAGATAGATAGAGAGAGAAGGCAGGCCTGAAAACCTACCTGTTCAAAAAGGCCTTTGACTGTTAGCTTTTTATTTTAATTTTATTGTGCTTTTGTTTTTAAATTGTCTGTTTATACTATGTTTTTAATTAACTATGTTCTATTTTTTATCTTATTTTTATTCTGTATTTTATTTTATTTGTTTTACTAATAATTATTTTATTTCTATTTTTTTAACTGTTTTAACCATGTAGTGTAGCACAAAAGTGCATTACAAATCCAATCTATTATTATTATTATGTGTGGCTGCCGCCCTGGCGGACATCTGTGCTCTACTGAGTGCACCTTTCTAGTCTAGAGAGAGAGCGCTGATTCCCCGTAGCTGAGCAGCCCAGGTGTTTTGTCAACACAAGTTGGAAGGAACCCTGGAGAAAGCGATATAAGGAAACTAATTGCCAATAAATGTGAAGTTATCTTTGAACCTGTTGCAGGGAATATGCCTCTCCACATATTTGGTCAAATGCGAAATAGTAAAATATCAGAGCACAATCAAAAACGCGATTGCAGCGTTTTCTTTTAGGCTAAAGGGTGATGTAAGACCTCATGTGCGTCTCATGTTACAAACTTGACATCGTGAGCAGAGCGCATCTCATTTACATTTAAAGTCACACACACACACACACACACACACACACACACACACACACACACGCACACACACACACACACACTATCAACTCACCATGACCTCGAGCAGAGCGCATCTCATTTACATTTAAAGACACACACACACACACATACACACACACACACACACACACACACACACACACACACACAGTTTCACTTTCGTTTCAACTCACCACTCCCGCATCATATTAATGCCGACCCATGCAGTGGATTTTGTTGGCCGCCAGATGGCGCCCAGACCTTAATTTATGACGGCCAAACATTAAATCTACAAGCCAGTGGCGCTGGGCGTGTAACTATTTTGTACCCTGCGTCTACCCCACTGCTGTGTGGGACCTACCCTGTGAGGAGCACCATCGAGCCCGCCTCTAGGACCACAGAGGCTGGCTATGCTTTCATCCATGCTGTCGTGCATACTGGAGTATAGCTGTTGCTTTGTCTACGGACCAAGGGATTACTGCACTGGCTCCTGTATCTGGAGCCTCGTTATTCCGCGTTGATCCAGACTTTGCTCCCGAACATTCCTCTACCCTGCTGGCTTACAACCGGAGGGAACCCCTTAGTGTCTCCAGCTGACTACGAGTGTGCCTTATGTAATTCTTATGCTACAGGTGGCGTCAGTTATACCCATCTTACTATGCTCATGGACTTACGCTCTTGACTTACTTAAGTGTTCTTCGCCTTACAAGCGCAATCATAATTCTCAATCTGTAACCTACCGTTGCTGCTCTAATAATAAATACCTCTAAATAGAACTTTCTTTGTCAAGCCGTATTCTTGTGTGGGTGTTCACCAGATATACCGTGTACTGTATGGCCAGTAATTAAAGTACATAACTAAGTAGTGGCTTAATGATACCATACTCTCAATACAGTCAGGGAATTGTACCCCTCAGTTACAGGTACAGTACAGTACAGCTCAGTATACAATTGTTAAGGGGATGCAGACCAGAGAAAGACTTTCGTCTTGTTTACATCAGGGTCCCCCATTTTCAATTCATCGTAACATATATGACATACATGACATACAGATAGACACAGACACAGTACTGCTACATCTATACATTTATGACATACCAGATTTGCAAATACAGTACTGTTTGTGATACAAAAAGAGTCCAGAAAAAAAAGTATATACATTTGATGTAGAAACTGTACATTGGATTGGGTAGGTGGGGGGGGGGGGGGGACTGTACATTGGAGGTGGTTGGGTGGGTGGGGGGGGGGGGGGGGGGGGGTTGGGTAGGAGTGGGGTGGGTGGGGTACACTGTACAACTGTAAACAAAACTGTACATTGGAATATTGACAAGACCATACTTGGTAATTTACTGTACATTGGAGGGGGTTGTGTTCGGACATTTACAGTGGCCAGTTTCGAATTGCAGTCTCCCTTAGGTGTTTTTTGAGAGTGTTTTTGAAACACGAACGCTGTTTCTTGCCTCCCACATGCCGGCTGCAATGTGGACTAAGTCATACATAGCACAAGTCCCCTCCGGTACTTGAGGTAACAGCAGTCGCATCTTTTCACCTGCGCAGCTCGATCTCTCAGTGGCGAGGAGTAACGCGTGGGAGGCTCGCGCTGCCCCCGACACTTCCTGATTCCACTGCGCAGGCGCACCAACCGACCTGTAGGAGTCGCTGTCCACAACGCCCGATCCCCACCCATCAGTTTCCCACCCCCTAATACGGCCAATGTGTATTAGTACGGACGACCAGCTAAACTGAAAGCAAATGTGGAGCGCTGGGCTCGAACAGGCGAGCCCAGCGTCTCCAGATTTCGTGGCGAGCGCCTTGCCCACTACGCCACGTAGCCGCCCTCTAGCACAGTCTCTAACAGTAACAGTAAGAAGCATTTTGGATAAAAGTATTCTGTACTTCTGTATGACAACAATGTATACCTTTCAAATGTTAAATGATAAATGATTAAATGATACACACTGAAATCTACGCTCTCTCATCCTGCTTTCCACAAAGCGACAATATTAATAAACAGCAGCTCTGTCATTGAAGTGGGAAAAGTGAGCATTAAACAGCAGCTCTGTCATTGAAGTGGGAAAAGTGAGCATTAAACAGCAGCGCGTCTGCACTCAGAAGATGGCGCGACAATATTGCTCTGGCGTTGAAGTGGGAAAGCGGCAGTGAAGTCCGCGCCGCGCGCGCATCAACACACAGGCAGCGGCAGAGGCAGAGAGGGCCATATAGCGGCGTGTGTCACGTGGCCGTCGCGGCCAATCAGGCGAACCCGGAAACCGAAATCCGCCGAAATCCATTGCGGAAGTGATACACGCTACCGGTACACACTTTACAAAAACCTTTCTCAAGCACCAATTTTTTAATCTATTTTTATAAGATTTTGACCTGTACTACATAAGACTTCAGGCTATGGAACCGCAGTGTTTTCCAGCTACCTCTATGCTGGAACTTAAAAACAGGAATCTGGCAACCACTAAACAGAAATGGGAGTACACACACAACTTTTACTTCAGCGTGTTCAAACCTCTGTTACTCTATTTCATTAGCACTCAAAGTGATTCTTCTTTTTTGCTTTAGCAACTTCTGAATGTTACCTTTCAAAAGAGACCAAGTATAAACCTAAGCTTTGCAAAAAGAGTATGCAGTCGTCAAAAACAAAAAAAGAATGGCCCCATTTTTGGGGTAATGCTTAACACATTCCCCGCCAATGACGAGTTAACTCGTTATAGCCCGCCTATCCTGCATTTTTCTATTGCAGTTTTGCACAATAAATGTTCTTAAAATACCTCTGTACTATGTGAAATATGTCCTAGTAATACAAGAGTACAGTAATAGCTGCCAGTGTTATACCCCTTCAGAAGCATTTATATAGAAATTTTTAAGATAAATGAATATACCGTTATATAGGGGTGGACGGTATAAACGGTATACGGTATAAACGGTATGAATTTGCTCTAAGGTATGGATTTTGACTATACCGTGTAACCGGTAGGGCAGCTCTAAAATAGCAATGACGTCATGTAACCACAGCGCGACTATTTCAATCGCATTTGCCCCTAAAAATAGATCGAATTAGTCATAGATAATAGATATGTGCAAACTGGAAAAAGTTATTTAGGAGGCTTCGCGCAGTGGGCGCACTGGGCGTGTCAACACGCAATTGTCATTTCATAATAAACACATATCACCACGGCGCACAGCAAGTTTCAATTTCAGTTCCTGGCATTTTTAACCAGTGGAGAAAGGTAAGAGATCTTACCTATCGTTTTTCTTATATGAATTATTCTACGTTAATAAAACATACCTGGTGATCAACTACAGTTTGCTGTAAACATTATGATATGTGTGTAGTGTTATGATAACGACGGGAGGACGGCTGCAGCAGTGGATTTGCGAAATAGCATGCAGCTGCAGAGCCGCAGAGCCAGTGGCTCTTTCAGGTCTGGTCACAGGCCCGCTCAACAGCGCCCCCCCACCAAACGGCTGAACGACCTGAAAGAGCCACTGGCTCTGCGGCTCTGCAGCTACATATGCTTCTAGCAAAATCCAGCCCCGCTGTTTGCAATGGGAGCAGCACGGAGTCTCGACTCGGGACTTATTTTATTTGGAATATAATGACTTTATACGCAAAAGTAGCCTAGTTTTAAGTTAAAATATTATAAATCTACATGCCTTGAGGATGTCATTCTTTATATAGCCTGCCTATCAGGCAAAAAAAATTATTCTAACGGAAACACTGATACCGTGATATATACCGTTACCGTCTATGCTTCAAATTATACCGTGATATACATTTTAGACCATACCGTCCACCCCAGGGATGCACCGAATATTCGGCCACCGAAAATTATCGGCCGAAAATGGTTTAAAAAGGCCCTTTCGGCCTTATCACAGAATATCACAGAATGTCAAAGAACAGGGTTACGTTCTAACCTAACGCGTTGTTGTGATGACGTATTCAAAACGCGGCTACAGTCACATAACGCTCCAGCTGCAGGGAGGGGCTGAGCAGTACCCACACTTTAGTTTAACACATTAACTGCCACGCTTATAACTTTTTTAATTGTATTGCTAAATTGACATTACTATGGCCCATTCAACATCGATTAGCTATCGTTCAGGATGTAGGAACGTTATACTTTTTCATTCATATATTCATACGAAAATACCGTCTAGAATATAAGTATGTTTTTATCGTTTTCTGCAGTAATTCCTAGAACGCTAGCTATAGGCCTAAACGCATTATATAGATTATCGATTGCAGTTTATTCGCGATACACGCTATATAAAAAAATCCAACTGAATATGATCCTAAACGTTATGCCTCATCATGCGCGGATGAAAGGGGGGGGGGGGGGGTCGTTTATAATTCCGTGATCGTCAGTAAATGCTTTATGTAGTATGGGTGATATATTGATCAGAGCGGTTTGCATTAACACTTTAATCGCTGTTGACGCTGAAACACGTCTTTCCCCGCCATGCTCATTCTGCCGAAGACGCTGGACAGCGTCTTTGATATCAATATTTCAAAAATCTGTGATCGAAATCATATTTCTCCCCCGGAGACATGAAATGTACTGTTGAGTCCCTCTCAACTCTACAACGGTTCAAGAGCGCCATCTGGTGGCCGATCGGCGGATCGCCCAGGGGAGAAACAGGAAGTGGAAGCTGGTGCTCATTTCAATTGGGTCCGATCACTCTGTAATAGTCCCAGGACTCGAGCTGATCACAACGGATAGTGATCCGTTACTAATAACTCGATAAACAACATGATTTGGACGTATATCCTATTATACAACCTGGAAATGGATCGGATATTTCGACATCCCATAATAGAAAAAATTCTGTTCCATGCTCAGCTCCCAACGGCGAGAGGAAGCTACGGTGAGTTTCAGCGTTATTTGTTAATGTCTTCGATACTAACTGCTCTGATGATCATATCACCCACACTAGATGAATGATATAACGTTGCGCACGGAATTATAAACGACCCCCCGCCCATCCGGTCAACATCAGATCATACGTAGTAACTCCTAGAACCACGTCCAGTTGACATTTTTTATCTCGCACAGATTCCTACTAAACTGTATTTGATCATCAATATAATGCATTTAGGGCTATAAATCAAGTTCTGGAGAAAGCTGCAGAAAACGATAAAAACATACTTATACTTTAGACCGTATTTTAGTATAAATATGTGAATGAAAAAGTATAACGTTGCTACACCCTGAACAATAGATATAGGACATTGAATGGGCCATAGTAATGTCAATTGAGCAATACAATTTAAAAAGTTATAGCCCTGCAAAGAAGGGGAACTTCTCTATGTTAAATAGGGCTGGCGAGGGATGGTAAATTATGAATTTAACCCCGGCGATCAAAGTGTTAATAATAATAAACAATCACGCTGAAAGTAGCGTTACTGTCCTCTTACCGTTCGCCGATGAGACTGGAGGAAAAAGATCCCACTTATTTGACGTCGATCGACTAGATCCATTTCCGGTTTGTATGGCGCAATAAACGCCCAAATCATATCGATTATTGAGTTATGGCAGCGATCCATATACACGGATGTGTGTCTAGAGTCCCGCAACAATATGTGACTGCCGGACGCATTTCCCAGATGCACAGAGATCACCAGAGATGCATTTCCGGTTGTAACTCGTCCGATCATCCACCAGGCGGCGGTATTGAAGTGTTGCACGGTTGTGCCGAGTCCCACTGTCTCAGCCGAGGCTGGGTGAGGGAATTATGAATACCATGGCGAAAAAATTAAATATGATCTCAATAACGTTGTACGCCGTGGAATGGCGGAATTCGCATGACCTTGAAACCTGTCGTACAACGTGAATGGCGGGGGATGTGTTAAGAAGCAGCTCTTCAGTCCTGCGTTCTACAGCCTGTGATGTAAACTCCGCGAGCAACGCGTCCAATAAATGCGTCTTTAACATGCTTTATATCCTCGCCATTACTATATGCCCATCGCGGTTAAAAACGTTTTTAACTAACTTTAGCTACTAACTAAGTTAAGCTATAGCTAACAACGCTTCCATTCCTCTTTCACTCGTCTCTCGTAAGCTACGTCATCCCCCGCTAAGAGTCATGGGAGATGTAGTAAATACAACAGTCCTTCCATGTAGGCTAGAACGCCGTGAATTATGACTCAGTAGCCACGACAGTAACATCAGTCTACTCTGCACTAGTATTCATTTAGAAATTGCAACTTATTAGACATAATTTTGTCATTATAGGTACGTTATAATTAGGGATGCACGATAATTATCGGGCCGATATCAGCCATTATGACGTTATCCCGATAAACCTGATAAAATTATTGATAGCTCCGATAATCAAAAAAGTTTTTTTTACTTTTTTCTTTTCATGCCAACGTTCACACGCACAATATATGCTTACTTAGGATTTGACTTGATTCAACAACAAAGCAGTCGGGGCAATGGCAAGCCGAAAACGGTCGAA
Source organism: Notolepis coatsorum (assembly GCF_963971535.1). NCBI lineage: Eukaryota > Metazoa > Chordata > Actinopteri > Aulopiformes > Paralepididae > Notolepis > Notolepis coatsorum. Next base: position 22,849 of record NW_028168938.1, on the reverse strand, counting down.
AATGTGGTTATTTGAAGTTTGGATATTTATTTTTCACAACTGAGGTAGGTAGCTTTTTTAGAGACTAAAGTACCGAAAAAAGGTACCGTTGGGTCCGGTATCGATTCACAGGTACCGGTACCCTATACTGACAAAGCACAATACCTGTTGGTTTTTAGTTCACTCATTGTTCAGGGAAACACATTGTTAATGACATTGACGGATTGTGAATTTTGTGATTGACTCAAATTATATTTATTTGGAAAAATAAATATAGTCACTTTATTTGAAGAGTCAAAACTGTTCTCTTGGCTTTGTTTTGTTCATAGTATAGTATAGTAACGCTCATGTCATGATAAATCTGGTTAGGTCAAAACTACAGGAATATACATTAAAAAAAATTATCGGTATCGACTTATCGGTATCGACCTTGAGGAGCAGAAAGTTATCGGTATTGATATCGGGTTCAAAAAATCAATATCGTGCACCCCTAGTTATAATGTCTCTAGCCACTCTACACTCAAAATGTTCTTAATTTGAATAGGTGGAATTCAAAACATACTGTTTATCACATATTAATAGACAAGATAGATTGACATACAGTTTTGAGTTGCATCTCAAATGATTCCTTGTATGTGGCATCTACTGTTGACCAGAGGTGTAGAAGTGTGGGGGTGGGGGGTGAAACTGACTACTCAGGGCCCCAAACTGGGGGAGGGCCCTCAGAAGGTCTGGACTAAAAGATGTATAAAGGTTTTACTTTTTACTAAAAGGTGTATATGACAGCTCAGAAACAGATCAGAAACGGATGTACCACACAGCTATGTGAATGTCAAAATCAGATTAGTATTTAGATTTAATTAAGTTCCTACACAACAGTGGCTCTGGAGGTAGAGCAGTCGTCTGGTAATCCGGAGGTTCTCGGTTCAATTCACGCTCCTCCCGGGCAGCGTGTCGAAGAGTCCATGAGCAAGACACTTAACCCCTAACTGCTCCATCGGTGTGTGAATGTGTGAGTGAATGGGTCAAATTTTAGGAACTTTTGTGTGAGTCCCGTGGATCACACACCTCAATTCTCCTTTCATCCCTTTTCACGTGAAGTAAATGGTCGCTTTTTTATATAGCGCTTTTATCCAAAGCGCTTTACAATTTGTTCCTCACATTTGACCCATTCACTCACACGTTCACACACCGACGGCGGAGGGAACCATGCAAGGTGCCAACCTGCTCATCGGGAGCAATTAGGGGTTAAGTGCCTTGCTCAAGGACACATCGACACGCTGCCCGGGAGGAGCGGGAATCTAACCGGGAAACTCTGGATTGCCAGACGACTGCTCTACCTCCTGAGCCACTGTCACCCCTCTAGACACTCTCCAATCCACAGATCCCAGGACGTCTACTTGTAAGGATAATCTGGAATATTTTTTTCTAAACCTGGCTGCTCCTTTGATTACAGAGCCATTGACACCTATTTTTTTTTATCTTTCTATCTCAACAGGAAGATGTCCTTTAGTGTCTGGAAATATGCCCAGCATGTGATCCTGTTGCATAAAGGTGGTGTTAGAGATTATTGAAATAATTACTGTCCTGTCTTCAAGTTACCCTTCTTAGTGAAAGTTTTGGGAGTCTAGGCCTAATAATAATAACTGAAGGTGTGCCACAGGGTTGCCTCGCCTTCTTGTCTTATTGTTATGATTTTATATGCTGTGTGATTTGATGTGTCGTTGTTTTTTTTGCTTATTTCTGTATGTACACTCGACGTGACTGTAAATGAGGAAAACCTCAGTTGCCTTTTGAGTTTAAATAACGGTTTGAAATGAAAATTAAATGAATTGCAGCTGGGGAGAGGAAAGGGCCCAGACACGACCTGTGCACAGGGCCCAGAATTTCTTGCTATGCCGATGCTGTTGACCTTGAACCCCTCCCCCCAATAATCCCCTGCCCCAACCAGCCACAGACCCCAAAACAGGGCTTAGACTCCAAAGGTTTAAAGCCAAGAGACAATAACCTGTATCTCAACAGGAGAAACACCTACTCCGTGACATGACACGTTCAAGGTGGATGTTTAGGCTATTCCTTCAGTTTTTCGGTAGGACCTTTGGGGGGCCTGTTATTGACACAAACGACTAAGCCCTTTGTAAGAAAGTTAATAATATAAATATAATATAATATAAAGTTAATAACAGCGAATAACACAGTCTCTGTCTTAGGGGCCCCCTGAGCCCTTGGGCCCCTGGGCCCGGTAGGTGATCCATCCCTGTATCTGGGTTCTTCACAGAAAAAAAGATCAAGGAACATTAACTTCCTGTTTGTAATGTGCTTTGCATAATCTTACCAGTTAAAACAGTCAAAAAAACTTTGAACTTCCACCTTTTTAGACCAAATTTTACCAACTTGATCATACCTGTGGTCTGAGCAATGGGGCTTGTCCGTTTAGTTGTCAGAGTATAGTCTCTTATTTATGACACATGATCAGTCTCTCAAAGTTCTTGTTCCTTCCTTTTATAGACGTAAAATAGTTTGTACGTCAAAATAGCTAAAACGTAATTAACACACACAATCCCATTCACCCTTGAATTTTGTTTAACTACCAGAAAGCTAGTGAAGAAGACTGTAGTTAAACTGTTAGTTGAATTGCCTACATAGTGAAATGACTCCCGAACACTGTATGAGTGGAACCACCTGCACCTCTTGTCGAGACAATTGATGTTCAATTAAACAGACCCACCTGCCACCATAGTTCATCGGACTGACGTTTAAAATCTGAAATGCAGTGCTATTCCCAGTCTGACCACCCTTTTCCCACAGGAGTTCAGGAGTTTAGGAGTTCAGTGTGAACGGATGCGACATACTTAGGGGTCATCATGGGG
>NW_028168938.1:0-17500 GCF_963971535.1 Notolepis coatsorum | reverse complement strand
CCGAAGCCGCAGCTGATAGGGAACAGTCCTGCGGTGTTAGGGTTAGGGTTGGGTTAGGGTCTGTCTGTCTGTCTGTCTGCCTGTGTGTCTGTCTGTCTGTCTGTCTGTCTGTCTGACAGACTGAGCAGAGTGTGAGAGGCGAGAGTTATAGTTACTATAGAGTGGGTTTGCTGGTTCCAGTTTCGTTTTTAGTGTTTAAAAATGTTTTGTTTTAGTTTCATTTGTATTAGTTTCAGTATTAGTTTTAAGTTTCGTTATATATAATATGGGAGTATTTCTCAGGGGCAAGATTTAAGAAATTCAGAATAAGCATTGTGCAATACAAACACATGACTTCCTGAAGGCATGCTGACTCTGTCTTCTATATAATCCCAGTTTCATCAACATTATGCACCAATGACTCCTCATGACTTTTTTTTCACACCTAGTTTTAGTTTTAGTTAACTATAAGAATGACCTTTCCTACACACATAAAATGTTAAAATATATTTACGTTAGAATATAGTCTATCATAAACAGAGTTGGAAGTTTTCCTTTCATTATATTATCCATAACAGATTACTGTGGGAACGGGGTGGAAAGGAATCCCAAACTGAGCACGACATAAGAGCCTAAGTGTCTGCCATGTGGTTACTTTCAATTGCTTGTGGTGGATTGGATTATAGGCTACTATATGCCTTCAGACTCTGGAATTCCATAGATGAATGAACATAAAGCAATAGGCTGCAGGATATGGACATTAGGAAAATGATGCAATGCCATAGCTGCATTACACTGCTGCACATTCACACCAGGGAGCATGGCCAGTAGCCTACAGTACAACCAGTCTTCTTTTGGTGACCACGGAGCAGCTTCACAGGAGCAGTTGTGGCTTAAGTGCCTTGCTCAAGGGCATTTCAATGGTGGGACAGGAGAGTGTTATTCATACTTTCCCAGTTCAGATTTTTCTGCCTCCTCTGGGATTGATCTTGCGACCTTCTGGTGAACAAACCTACTTCTCTAACCTTACTCAAAGTGAGAAGGAGAAGGAGTCCTTGAGTGGGGTTCCCAGCAAAATTAATAACAGTTTAATTTTACGTTTAAGTTATTCACTACAAGTTAGTATAAGGTGAAGGACTATTCTGATCGGTTCTGTCAGGCAGGACCCAAACACAGGACGAAAAAGGCAGAGGTAATTGCAGAGTGACCCAAGAGAGGAGTCTTTAAGGATGACAGGGACAAAAGAAAGGAGGTGACAGCCGAGCTGACAACCAAACCAAAAATAGACGGAAAATACTGACAAACTAGACTAGAGTTAGAACACAAGGAATACAGGAAACACAAGGGAACATCAACTACAACATCTAACATGAACAACGATCCAAGAGACTACAGAGCAGAGCAAACATACACACATGAACAACGATCCAAGAGACTACAGAGCAGAGCAAACAGATACACACATATGATGGGGATAATTACAAATGGAAACACATGGGAAGGAAAACCGACTACAAGGAATTAGGGAACATAGACAAAGAACATGACCTAGAAAGAAACACAAAACATAGAACAGCTAAACAACGAAACGAACATGAACGGAAGGGAGAGAGCAGACAGAGAACAGAGATCAGATAGAACACAGAGAGAGAGCGGGGGATGACTGTCCATGGCCTGGCAGGAGGGGCAGAGAGAGGGGCAGAGTGGGCAATATTGTCCAAGGCAGAGCAGAGAAGTCTGAGGGAGAGCAGAGAGAGACCGGGCCCCAGCATATGGTGACAGGTAAATGGGGCGTTTATATAGCGCTTTTATCCTCACATTTTACCCATTCACTCACACATTCACACACCGACAGCGAAAGCAACCATGCAAGGAGCCAACCTGCTCATCGGGAGCAATTATGAGTTAAGTGTCTTGCTCAAGGACACTTCAACACGCTGCCCGGGAGGAGCGGGAATCGAACTGGGAACCTTCCAATCACCAGATGACCGCCCTACCTCCTGAGCCTCTGTCGCCCCATGTGGCCATGAACCGGTTAGCTGAGGCAGGGTTGCTTCCAAACTGGTGTGGAGAGGCCTGAAGATGACCCGAAGGATGGGAAGTAGGGATAGATAGGAAGCACATGGTGAAGGGGGTATGGGTAGATACGTAGTAAGGTAAGGTTTTCAGAGAAGAAAAAGTACAGCCAAAATAATTTGGGGGAGGGGTTGAAAGGCAGCAATCGAGACCGGAGTAAAGTATTAGCATGCTGCACAATGTAGCAGCAGTCCATTTTAATATACTGTAAACAGAACAATAATGCCATATTACTCACCAGGCCTGGCCCTGACAATTAAAACAATGGCAGTACAGAAACCAGTTAAAATCACCCATCGTCAGTTTCAGACTATCCAACTATCTCATTTAACTTTTTGTGGTTTCTTTGTACATTTTTAGCACTGCAGCTCAACGCAGGTAGGGGGCAACTCCCTCACGTGATTCAGTGTGATTCAACGTATACAATCTGGAAACTATTTGGTAATTTGAAATAAAAAATATTATTCTGGGAGTACAGTACAGTGCACTAAACGGGCAGTGATACTGACAGCACATGGTACGAGGCTATTTAACCTGATCACTGCTCTACATTCCAAGGCCCAGGTTTAGAATTGTGATTAGCAGGTGTGAGAGAGAGAGAGAGAGAGAGAGAGAGAGAGAGAGAGAGAGAGAGAGAGAGAGAGAGAGAGAGAGAGAGAGAGAGAGAGAGAGAGAGAGAGAGAGAGAGAGAGAGAGAGAGAGAGAATTTGATAATTCTAAGATGCCTTCATTGTTGCAAGTGCAACACACAATAAAACATCATACACCAATCAGATAGATATTAAAGAATACCTTCCACTTAAAACCCTCTGGAGACTAAGACATTTTTTCCTATCTTTGGTTCGCCTGGTGTAATTGTGTAATAATGTATGTATAACCTCAACACTGTAATACATAATCATGTGAAGAGGGTTGAGTACGGCATGATTTATACAAATGTAATCACTTCAATATCTAGTTACTATTATGTAGGGGTGTAACGGTACACAAAAACCACAGTACGGTACGTACCTCGGTTTTGAAGTCAAGGTTCGGTACGGGTTTTCGGTACAGTGGGGGAAAGTTTGGCTTTTTCATGTTCCACTCAGGGGTGATGTAGTGTGCAGTAACTAATTGTACTTGTAGGGCTGTCAACAAATATTCTATATTGAAATTAATAATCGACTTGTAAAAAAAAAAAAAAATTATATTAGATTGTGAATAAAACAGCCCCCGGTGGGCGGTCGTTAGTGGTTAACATACCGTTGTATTCATCCGGTACACAGCCGTACTGAACCTAAGGTCCGGTACTGAAACGGTTCGGTACGGATACGTGTACCTTTACACCCCTACCACTATGTTACAAGTTGATAATAGCTGTTTTACTCTCTCTCTCTCCATCTTTTCTCTCTCTTCTGCCAGACAAGGGCTGCTGCAGTACATGTGTGCCAGCCGTGCCCGGAGGCCAATCCAAGTGCTCCTGTCCGTCTTCGTCAGGGCAGTGTTAGTGATCTGTTGTGCATGTTTTTCCACTGGGTTTATCTCATCGGGAGGGGAAACCCTTGCGAGCACCGGGAGAACATGCAAACTCCACACAGAAAGGCCTGGGTACCTGGCAACACGGCAACCTGGTCCCCAAGCTGGAATCGAACCCTGGACCTTCTAGCTGTGAGGCGACAGTGTTAACCACTACACCACGTGCCGCCTAATTAGCCTACACTGAACCTTAGACAATCCCCAAACATAAATCTCTAAATAAACGGACACACATGTACTAGCTTTGCACACACACACACACACACACACACACACACACACACACACACACACACACACACACACACACACACACACACACACACACACACACACACACACACACACACACACACACACACACACACACACTTCTCCATACACAGACACACACATATAGCGGTTACACATAGCGGTTACACGTAGACACCCACACACAGGAGGTCGAGCAGTCATCTGGCAATCCGGAGGTTCCCGGTTAGATTCCCATACATGTGACCATACATACACACACATCTTATCTCATAACTCTTTTCTAATTCATGGAGTCTTCACACATGCATTCACACACATTTTCTTAGAACAAAGGAAACACCTCCTTGAAAAAGCATCACCTACACACACCCATAAACACGCCCTTTCACACCCATGCGTATACATGCACAGAATTGTTGGCTTGTGTTTTTTCTTTCTTTGCTTTGGTAAATCATTGACATGCACATGTCAAATCGAACATCTCAAAAGGAAAATATTGCTTGTTGAACTGGTGCACCAATCCTATAGTAAACCTCTTTGGCTGAAGGAACATTTAGACATTTTTGTATTCTGTATTTTTTGATAATGAAGATAAAACTTGTATTTTCTTCTGAACTCAACTCAAGAACCATGTGTGTATATATATATATATCTTTGTTTTCAATACAAACTGGACTATGAGAATATGTATGCTGCAGTGATGTCACATGACTGTATAAATAGTTATATGACCATAAAGACATTGGCAAATGAAAGGAGGATCCCTTGCACCTTTATTGTCATGCTTTTTATATGTACCAATAAAAGTCTACATACAAATATATATATATTGGAATAGGTAAAAACATATAACTATGTATGTATCTATGTTACAAATGGAATAACAATGATATATCCACATATCATGTTACAATACTATCCAAATGCACAAGGGAGAATACACATGTATTATGCTCAAGTTATTCTACTCGTTATTTGGGTTGTTACCCAAATATCAGATTAAAGCAAATGAGGTGAGGTGATTCTTATATTATTCTCTTATCCAAGTCCGCATCGATCAGCTCAGTTGCACAACAAGCAACATGGCTCGATAGATTCAACCAATGCATCATGCCATCATGCCACTACTTCTAATCACCTTGAACCATCTGCTTATCTTTTTAAGCAACTTAAAATACTATCAATCTTTGATATTAATGCAGATATATATTTTTATGTTTAAACTGCACTTTTAATTTAATGAATGTTTTCTTTTTTTTATCCACTTTTTCTCCTTATTTTCTATTTTTCTCCCATCCCAATTTCGTATTTCCAATTCTTCCCTCCCCTGTCTTGAACGTTGCTAGACTATGCCTCCCACTGGTCGGCTGTAGTGAGGATAGAAGCCTTGCATCACGTGTCCCCTCCGGTACATGAGGAGGCAGCCTGTCGCATCTTTTCACCAGACAGCTCGAACTCTCAGTGGCGAGGAGTAACGCGTGGGAGGCTCACGCTGCCCCCGATACTTCCTGTTTCCGCTGTACAGGCGTCACCCAACCGACCTGTAGGAGTCGCTGTCCACAACGTCCAATCCCCACCCACCGGCTTTCCCACCCTCTAACACTGCCAATTGTGTTAGTATGACGGCCGGCCAAGCCGGTAGCAACGCCGAGAGCTGGGCTCGATACCAGCACATCCTGCGTTAGTGGCGAGCGCCTTGCCCACTGCACCACTCAGCCGCCCTTTTAATGAATGTTTTCCATAATCTTTTCATATCAAACTCCGGTATTCATTCATATCCAACAAGGCAATCAAATAATATTCATTGTAATTTCTTCCGCACAACATTAGGTCAGTTCAGTCAGTATAAGATTTAGAGGTCCTACAATTTGGAATTCAAAACCCTCCATAATAAAAAATTGCTCATCTATTTCATCACTCAAATCAGCCTTAAATATACATTGTTAAATGAATAGCTTAAATCTCATAAAACCATTAATGTCACTTTGTTTTACAGTTTCATGTTAGTTTCGACTAATTATTAATGTTGTTGTTTTTGTTATTATTATTATTATTATTATTATTATTATTATTATTATTATTATTATTATTATTATTATTATTATTATTATTATTATTATTATTATTATTATTATTATTATTATTATTATTATTATTATTACTTTGATTATTATTGTTATTATTATTATTATCTTAATATTATGAAAATTGTTTTATGAAGTTATTTCACTTTACTTTAGTTTTTGTGTTTTTTTAATCCGATGATTTAATGAGTTGAGGCCCCGTAGAGGCCCATCTGGGTCTCTTGCCTCTACTCAGCACCTTTATATACACTTTCTGTCATGGTCAATGTTTAGATTTTTTTTACTGTTTTGCTGAAATTATGCGAAATAGAGAAATAGAAATGATGATATGTCCTCAGTATATCTATTCTATTCATATATACTGTATGCTTACTACATGTGTCTGAAAAAATTCAGATACATGTTTTCAAAGTAATTATTTTCAATGCTATAAATTTGGTGTCTGATAAAATTCAAATACTTCTGTCACTCATTTGCTTCCATATATGTCCGCCCACTACAAACACAGGAACTCTCTAACCCCTGTCCCCGTCTCCCTGTCTCTCTGTGAGTGGATGTCTCGTGGTGATGGCCAAGGTGGTGCAATCTTCTCTACGTCGCCCCCATACTTCAAATGGATCCGAGCGGAATACATACATCCAAATGGAATATGACTCTGATATTTTGAGCTCCGAGGCTTAACATTTAGCCTTTATCTTACCAGCGCTCGTTTCCCTATGCTTTTTATTTTGTTGTTGTCATTAGCTCTATTCCATTTTAATGTTTAAAAAATGTACCTTAGTTGCTATTGCATGTACATATATAAGTACATACATATATATATAAGTTGGTTTTCAGTCCTACCTAACTGACCGGAGTTTCTCTGTGCAGCTAGGAGACATCCTCTCTTCTGTGGCCCCCCTTGTGAGGTTCCTCAAGGGTCAACCCTAGGTCCCATGAATGAATGAATGAATGAAAACTTTATTTAACAGATTGCAGAATGGGTACAATACAGTACGGCTCAATACATACAATTGTTAAGGGGATGCAGACCTGAGAAAGACGTTTGTCTTGTTTCCATCAGGGTCCCCCCATCCTCTTTTTACTGTACATCCAGTGGCGGCTGGTCCATAGAGGGCGCTAGGGTGCCGCCCCCCCCCCCTGGTTAAAAGAAGAAGAAAAAAGAATTCTTTGCGTGTCCTATTCATCCCCCGGCCCCTAGCCCCCTCCACTCCCTTTTCATGGGCGCTCCACCTCAGCTCCACCGTCAGTGCGCAACTCACAGGGCAAAATGCAAATACATTTAATCCAATCAGCGCTGTCAGATACGATATCCGAGGGCGCTTTCCTCTAGCGCCCGAAGTAGGCACTCTATTGGCTGAGAGTGGCACGTGACATCACGTCCCTAATCACCTCGAGGGTCTAGTAGGAATTTACGCTCGGCTAGTAGTTGTCGGAAATTGATAATAATCACAAGATACTGTACATTCAGACAGTGTTGGATCTAACTAAATAGATTTATATGGACACTTTTATGGAAAGTTCAAGCCTGGACCACAAAGCTTCTCGAAGGGTTAAGGCTATACTCGGTCTTAGCTGGTTCGGTAAGAAGAAGAAGAAGAAGAAGAACAACAACAACAACAACAACAACAACAACAACAACAACAACAACAACAACAACAACAACAACAACAACAACAACAACAACAACAAGCTATATGGCTAGCTGGATGCAGTCATGTAAATGCGTATTTTGCTTTCCATCATCATGTCTGCTTTTTCCAACGACGGGGACAGATACAACATGCCCATGGACTGTTACTGGAGTAAAGGATATGAAACACTTTTATTTTATTTTGTGGACAGCTGAATGTCAACTCTTCTGATGGTAAGTCATATGTTTAATTTACGCAAGCCAGCCTTGGCTCTTTTAACAATATGCAAAATATGCTGTACTCATAGTCTCATACTGAAGTTATTCATATACAGTATACTAGGTCTGATCTGCTTGGGATTCCATGTGAGCAAGAGAGAGAGAGAGAGAGAGAGAGAGAGAGAGAGAGAGAGAGAGAGAGAGAGAGAGATCTCTACCTCTCTCTCTCTCCAACGCAGTAATCAGTCCCGGCGCCATGGGCGGGCATTAGGGGGCCGGGCCCACCCACTGAGTCAGCTGTGCCCACCCTGGTAAAAAAAAAAAAAAAAGTGTCAATCAAAGTCAACTATAGAATAGATATAGAAATGAATAGAATAGAAATGTATTATCCTGAGGGAAATTTGACACTGCAAATCACTCAACATTAAACATTTAGACAGAACAAGTCACAAATAAGAATAACAAAACAAATGGCCTAAGAATAGAATAAAATGAAATAGAATAAAAATAGAATAAAAGATACAGTAAATAAATACAGTAAAAATATACTGAAGTCTACAGTAGGTGTAATAATGCACAGTGCTGTTTAAAAAGTAAGAATCCAGGAAGATGGTAATTGCCACTCTGTGCTCAGTGATGCAGTGAGGCACAGTGATGCATTGTATAGTCTGATGGCTGTCGGAATGAAGGACTTCCTGTGCCGTTCAGTGCTGCATTTAGGTAGTGTGAGCCTATAACATGCTCCTCCTGCAGTGGCGGCCGGTGGGTGCTTCGCCACTAGGGGCGCTATACCAAACATTTTGCATGTACATGTACAGTACCACGCAACAGACTCATGGCAAGACGTGAGCGATTCGACTCACGCTCACGGCAATGAATCGGCTCTTATGAACGAGTCGCTCAGCTGTTATAGCTTGTTAGCCAAGTGTTAGCTTGTTAGCAGTTGGTCACACAACACAAGTACTTCATTCCTTTGTCCATTTCCGAATTCAAACTACCTGGCGTTCTATCGCCATGCTCTAAGACAAACTCTAACCTTAACCAACTTTGAAAGAGTGCCTAAGCTTAACAGTCTAAAGAACTTGCAGTCACGGCACGCTCAGCTGCATGCATCTCACAACAACACAAATCTCTACCACCAACGGAGGACCAACCTAGGAATAACCTAGAATTGGAACATTAGAAATTGGATTCGGCCAATCAGAGATCGTCTCTGTGAAATTCTGCTACGGAAAAAAATACTGGCGTCGGCCAATCAGAGAGCGTCTCTGCGAAATGCGGCTACAGAAATTCTTGACGCTACTGGCTAGACCGCTTCAAATCGCGCCCGGATTCCAACATAATAGTCATATTTCAACGCACAACGCGTTATGCACTGATTGGCTGTGACGGATACAGCGATCAAACTGTGACGCACACTCAGAGCGCTATCGTGTCTAGCCCGGGCGCGTGTTGCTTTTTAACAGCGGAGCAGTGCAAGAATGTGACAATTTGACCATGTGACCGCGGCAACGCGGGAGAGCGGCAGTGCGGAAATAGGCTGTCTCTAAGACAAACTCTAACCTTAACCAGCTCCTTAACAGCGCCTAAACTTAACCGTTCTAACCTTAACCAACTCCGAAACAATGCCTAACCTTAACCTTAACCTTAACCATGCCTAACCTTAACCATAGAAAGAATATTGCCATTCTCTAAGACAAACTCTAACCTTAACCAGCTCCTTAACAGCGCCTAAACTTAACCGGTCTAACCTTAACCAACTCCGAAACAATGCCTAACCTTAACCATAACCTTAACCATGCCTAACCTTAACCGGCGAAAGAATACACGTTAAAAAAAAATCACGTTAAAAAAAAAAAATTCATGGGATTCGAACTCATCAACAACGGACCGCAGGACCGCAGGACCACTGCCCTGCCAGGTGAGCTGAGCGCCGAATGAAAATCATGGCGGATTAGGGCGGTTACATAATTCCGCTCCGAGCTCTGCCGCTCCGCTCTGCGGTTGCCGCGCCTGCCGCGGGGCGTGTCGCAGCCAATCAGGGAAAACGCGGAAGCAAAAGCAGCACTGCTCCGCTGTTATTAAGCAATAGGCAGCCCGGGCCGAGAAATACGAAAAAATAAAAAAAACGTGATGTCACTTCCTGCTCAGGAAAACAAGTGTTTTTTTATTTGAGATAATAACGTTATATTGTGCATTGGAAATACAAACATACTTAAAATGAGTAAATATTATTCATTTTAAACATGTTTATATTATTTATAGGGCTATAAAACAAAAAACAAAAAGATACTTTTTCTTGTTCTACTCTCATATAACCAGGCAGGGCCTGAAGGGGGGGCGGCGCCCCTGCGCCCCTAGTGGCAGAGCCGCCACTGTCCTCCTGTCAGCCAAGTATGTGTATAGTGGGTGGTAGGGGTTTTCCCTGATGGCCTGGAGCTTAGCAAGGTTCCTCCTCTCCGCCACCCTCGCTAGAGTGCAGCTCCACCCCAACCACGCTACTGGCCTTCCTGACCATCTTATCCAGCCTGTTTGTGTCCCCTGCTCTCAGTCCGCTGCCCCAGCAGGTCTGTTATATATATCCGTTCAGTCTGTTTTTGTATAAGTGAAAGTTCTTAAAGGGGAACTATCTTATAAATGGCCTTTTTGAGTGTTTAGCATTGTTTCCTAGCTATGTGAACTTATATTAATGTCTCAAAATTCTCATATTGGCGCATTCTTCCAATTCTCCTCTCACAATATTCACCCTCACTGAACTGAGTCGTTTGAAAATGTGCCTATATGTGATGTCATATAGTCACTGCTGCATGTTAATGTTCAGGCGAAGACGACGCTGCGCAGTGGTTTAGGAGCCCAGGCTCAAAACAGCTCAAGATCTTGAGGTAGAAAAATGCTGTTTTTGAGGACTTGATTAGAAATACAAAACAATGAATAAAAAAAAAATATATATTACAGAGGTGTTCCATAGACTCACAGGAATTGTGTAAAAGTGCCCAAATAGTGAAAGAAATAGTAAAATAGTTCCCCTTTAAGATAGAGAGAAATTAGATTTTTCAATTGCCTCTCTGCTGTTTAGTTCAGCACCGTGGGCAGCGCCAAGCAAGCCACAGCGCCGTTGTCCCAGCTGAAACGTATAAAAGGGAACCTGTGTTGAAAAACCATTTTGCCCCCCCGAGAACATTTTATGCCCCCCCATAATTTGTTTCTGCAGCCTGGTCTGGCAGTAATGATCATGATCATTACATTATGATCAACTGGAATAAAAAAAATAAAATAGCTTTACAATTTACATACTGTAGCTGTCCCTTTGTTCATTAATGTTACCTAAATGTAGAACAACTCACCAAAATTGACTATTGCACAATTTATTTGACAAAAAAATTTACCCCCCCCCCCCCCCCCCCCCTTCACCCACCCCCCTCCCGCTACCCCAGCGCCCTTCCTACTATACATAGCACCGGCCGCCACTGTGTACATACTACCTTTAGGTGAAATCCTGGTCAAGCATAATATATCCTTTCACTGCTTCCCGGATGATATACAGATTTACCTCCCTCTTAGGGCCACAGGACAGGTCGCACTTCAGCCACTGCTTGACTGTCTAACTGACATTAAAGCATGGATGAGTGCGAATTTCCTCAATTTAAATGAGAGTAAGAACGAGATTATAATCTTTGGTGATACCTCTTCAGTCCTGCTTGCAAATGTTGTAGGTCCTCTGGGCTCTAACATCCGGTCCTCTGTTAGAAACCTCGGAGTGATTTTTGATAGTGCCACTGCCTTCAAATTCACCAAACAAGTCAGCTCAGTGGTTAGGAACAGTTTTTTCCACCTCAGAACCTTAGCAAAGACCAAGGCCTACCTCTCCCAGTGCGACCTGGAGAGCTGGATCCACGCCTTTATAACAACTCCGCTGGATTACTGCAATGCTCTCTATACTGGCATTGATCAGGCATCACTCCGCTATACAGCTCGCCCAAAATGCGGCTGCCCAACTCCTCACCAGCACTAATAAACATGAGGCCATCACCCCAGTCCTGGCCTCACTCCACTGGCTCCCCGTCCATCACCGCATTGATTTTAAATTACTTTGAACTGTTTTTAAATCCCTAAATGGCCTAAATGGTACCTGACCGAGCTCCTGTGTCTCCACACCCCATCCAGAGCCCTAAGGTCAGCCAACCAACTGCTACTAAATGTACCCAGGTCTAGGCTAAAAACCAAAGGGGACAGATCTTTTTCCATAGCCGCCCCTAAACTGTGGAATAGCCTCCCCTTCCACATCAGGTCAGCCCAGACCCTTGGGGTCTTTAAGTCATCTATTTAACTCATCTATTCTCCCCGGCCTTTGACCAGAGCTGAGCCTGCCTCCTAGGTTGTTACTTTTAGTCCTTTTATGCCTTATTTTGTATTCTACTGCACTTTTCTTTCTTTTATTCTTCTTTTGTTTTTATTTCTATCGTCCCCTGCACTTATTTGTATTTACACTTTTTGCACTTTTATATTTAGTATATGCTTTGTATATGTATTTTCTTCCTTGCTCTATGTTTGACCTGTGAAGCACTTTGGTACAGTCACAACTGTTGTAAATGTGCTATATAAATAAAAATGTATTGATTGATATATATGTTTTATTACACATATATATACATACCAACTATTCGCCTGTTTTATTCTCCACCCATCGATCAGCCATAGCAACACTATATTATCACCGACATCCAAGTTGGGGGATCCCCCCTTTGAACGGCCCATCTGAGGCTTCTCTCCTCCATCTCGCCTGTGGTGCTTTTTTCCTATTGCTAGGTTTTTAGTGAGTGTGGTAAATTCCCACAGAACTTCTACAATAATTTGAGGTTATTGTAGTACAATACAATGAGATTGACTATCTGGAAGGAGGAGGAAAGGGACCATACTTGATAGAATTGTTGGTCTCCTCATCTGACTTAGCAGATGAGGAATAAAACGTGTACACCAGACAAACCAGAACTGTAGTTCAACTCAACTGATTTATTTGAGCCAGGGCCAAGAGTGAATAGAAGGTTGCCTTTTACATACAAAAGATTATCAGAGAACATTAACAGGGCTGTCTGTGTACAGAAATATCACAATCAGGTTTGCATCTCAAACCTCAATAATGTACATAAAACAGTCACTTGGTTAACATAATCCGAACATACATTAACCATACTGCACACATTATACATGAGTAAATCTGGTTTCAGACATTAAGCTTAAACAACAAATGGTGTTTCCCATGTATTTACTCACATAAAATGCAAACAGCACAGCAGTCTCTCGATGGTGGAGGGGTGGAGCCGCAGACCCCTGGGGTTGGTTCGGTCTGGGCTCCTGAACTACCATTTTGTGTCCTCTTATATACTCTAATTTCTAGCCAATAATAGCTTTACATAATACAGTTGGTCCGTGGGCGTCTTCTGTGAGCGGTCTCCTGTGGGCGCTGGCAGCCCCTCCCCCCTGGGTTGTGGCGACGTGATGGGACAGCGGTGGCCCCCGTTGATGTGATCTTTTGCTGAGATGAAGGGGCCTGTCTTGTCTCACGAGGGGGGGCTAGCCTGATGTCCTCTGGTGGGGGGGTGTGAATACTCTTTGACCCTTTGGGCCAGATTACCATACAGTACTATCTGGTCACAGTAGGTGTGACCTTTGTCTATTCAACTATCCCTGCCACCACTTCTGCTAAACAGTATACAAGGCTGTTTATGTTCAACTCAATATTACCACATGAGTTTTTCCTTATCTTCATGTTGGGGAGTGTCGCATATTTGGATTTTATGGTGGATTTTGTTTCTTCTTGACCTCTTTAAAGAATACTTGTACAGCCCATGGGGGCATTACTTTGCGAGCTGTCTGGTTCCAGTTTATAAAGGGATAATTCTACCCCAGGTAGAGAGAGAGAGAGAGAGAGAGAGAGAGAGAGAGAGAGAGAGAGAGAGAGATCCTTATATGAATGTAGCCACTTTCATACAGTAAAAAATATTTTACATACATTTTTACATAATTGTCTTTGTTACTGAAGTTATTTCCAGACAAATTATAAGCACATCTCTGGTAAGCGTTACATTTAATAAGGTCCCCATGATTATATGTGGGAAACATATTCAACCAACAAATTGATTAGTTGACAAAGTCCTATGACTAATAGTCAAATTTCTTTAGTCAGGGACGGCTCTAATATAGTAAGCTATGATTGGTAGACATAGCCTCTGTTTTTATCACCAGCTAGACATAACACTTGGATTCCTGTGTGCTTTAATTATAGGCTAGACTAAATGACCATGTCTCAAGAGTAATAATAGGGTCCTTTAATCCCGATAGGCTACTTAGACCCTCTCTCTGATATGTAAGCTAGCTAGAAACATGTAGAAGAGAGTTGAAAGCCATTAGGAGCCTTGGAGATACATTTGTTGTTTTGTTTGCAAAACACCTATAGAAGAATGAATGAATGAGTGCAAGGAAGAAGCAACATTCTTCTCCTTCTTCTTGAGCACCCACCCTTACTACTTCTTGAGCATGGTCAAACCCACCCTTACCTCTTCTTGAGCATGGTCAAACCCACCCTTACCTCTTCTTGAGCATGGTCAAACCCACCCATACCTCTTCTTGAGCATGGTCAAACCCACCCTTACCTCTTCTTGAGCATGGTCAAACCCACCCTTACCTCTTCTTGAGCATGGTCAAACCCACCCTTACTACTTCTTGAGCATGGTCAAACCCCCCTTACTACTTCTTGAGCATGGTAAAACCCACCCTTACCTCTTCTTGAGCATGATCAAACCCACCCTTACTACTTCTTGAGCATGGTCAAACCCACCCTTATTACTTCTTGAGCATGGTCAAACCCACCCTTACTACTTCTTGAGCATGGTCAAACCCACCCTTACTACTTCTTGAGCATGGTCAAACCCACCCTTACCTCTTCTTGAGCATGGTCAAACCCACCCTTACTACTTCATGAGCATGGTCAAACCCACCCTTACCTCTTCTTGAGCATGGTCAAACCCACCCTTACTTCTTCTTGAGCATGGTCAAACCCACCCTTACCTCTTCTTGAGCATGGTCAAACCCACCCTTACTACTTCTTGAGCATGGTCAAACCCACCCTTACTACTTCTTGAGCATGGTCAAACCCACCCTTACTACTTCTTGAGCATGGTCAAACCCACCCTTACTTCTTCTTGAGCATGGTCAAACCCACCCTTACGAAAAAGTCTCATGTTGACCATCCGTATCCTGGTTTAAATTGGATTATACCATGGTATTATTCAACTACAAAACTGGTACCATGGTAATACATAACTTTTACAATATCAATTCAGAGTCCTACACTTTCAGTATCATCCGATATCGATTACCGATCCATTGCTTTGTACTTAACCATAGACTGTGTCAGAAATCCAGAAAATCAAGTCACTGTGCTTTGATTTTCCGACACGTTGGAATCAGATTTTAGTATTGGGGAAATTCTCAATACCCTAGTTTAGCATGGTATCGGACCGATATCCAATATGATATCCAATACCAGTTTGGATGAGATTGGATTTCTTCATCACATGTTGTTTGTCAAAATGTGGTTCTTTTTGGGGTCAACCAGTGTAGTAACTTTGCCTGGCTGGCAGATACAGTACAATGCCGTTGTCTGAACTGATTAAGCGACCCAGACATTTTGATCTCTGCTGCAGCCTCAAGTTTCATTGAATAGGATGTCTTTAGCTCATGAATAGAGGCCTTGGACAGAAGGATTGTGCAGTTCTCTTTCTTCCAAGGTGGCTGCATGCCTGTAACCTTGACAACCACTTATAATGCCTCATTTATGTGCAGTGGTAGAGTATGTAAAACACTGGAGAAGCACAATATTACTGTTAGTTCCACTGTGACTCATTTACAAGATCCAGTAATAAGACACAAAGTATTAAATTGTTGTTGATATAGGCTATTTCTCATATATCAACACATAGCAACTGTTATTTTGCAAATAGCAAGCATTTTTTCTTCCAACATGGAGGACAAATGGGCACTCTAATCAAGTCCTCTATTGGTTATATTTCATGCTGGCAAAGCGTCTTGCTTCGCCTATTGGACTACACTCCAATTGCCATACGTTGAAAGAATTGTATAATGCACCTATCACTGACCAGGGCACCCCCCTCCCTCACCTGCAGCATATAAGTAGGTGCAGAGCCCACAATCTTTGGCATCCCTTCTCTGCCTCAATGTGAGGAGGCACCACAGCATAAGCTGCTGCCAAAGGACTGGCTAACCGCCTGTGTGACAGGCAGACAGGGCGTATTCCTGTCAAAATCATGTCAGCATGAAAGCAGAGCTGAGCCCAGAGGATACAGAAACCCTGGCTACAGAAATGCCTGGCGCCATTCTCCACCTCACCCAGGTTCAAGCTATAGCCAGGGGGTAGGTAATGTTAACTTTCCACCAGGGGTGTAAAAGGCACCCAGAAATTATACAGTGAAAGTATGGGTACCGTCTCAAAAACACCTTGAGTAAAAGTCCTAAAAGTTTCTACTTTTAAATGTACTTAAGTACTAAAAAGTAAAAGTAAACTTTTTTCTGACTGTCTTCTGATAGCAGGTGTTTAATCAAAGATCCCCGCTTTCTAGTCTTGCACAAGGACCAATCAGCATGGGTATGGGCAGCTTAATTTTCCAGTGATGGGGATTTTTTAAATAAAGTGCGGCCGCAGGATTAATATTGTTTGTAGATAAATACATTTAAAAAAAAACGTTGCTATAGAGCAGATTATGGAAATGGTCTGTAGTTGTTGGGATCAAATTCACTGCCGGTGAATTCACTCTAGCCCCTTGTATTTCACCAAGTGCTTAGAGACAGCTCTAGAACCAATGCATTGCCACAGGGAATGATGGCCATGCGTCATAACAGGTGTCTGGTAGAACACATGTCGAGTCTGGGGTTCACCGTGAACTGGAACAAGAGCAGTCAGCGGTTGACTCAACGACAGCCTCTCTCTCGCTGCAGTGACAGGGGGACATCCTGGTAGCAGGACGGTTACAGCTCTCTCTGGCATCAGCCCACCCAGTGGTCCCTTGGCCTCCTCCACATGTAGATTGAATGAATAAATTAATTTATTCACACACACATACACGATATATTACATACATTACATATCTTCATATGAAAACATCATCGTCGAGATTGTGGTGCGTGTGCCAGGTCTCCCAAGAAGCTATTTAAAGCTTTTGGAGGGAGCCTGATCACAAATATAAACAAAATATAAACAAACAAAAACATACAACGTGGGTAGGCTTGCGCACCTACCTACTAACAAACATACACATACTGTAGATACATAAATTGGCCTACAGACAATTAATATAGCTAGGTATGGATTCTATTTAGCGATATGATTTGAGCAGTTCCTCTTTCAGTGATTGTAATCGATAACATCCCCATAACTAATGTGCAGATTGGTGTTCTAATTGATGAAGCCTTATCCTGGAAACCTCATATCATGGCCATACCACGGACATGGCCAAAGGGTATGGCAAAACCTGTCACTTGATTAACAGAGGTAGCCACTGTGAGTATATTCTATGATGTATCCGTATATCAATTATTGTAACATAGCCTGGGCTAGCACTCTCATAGGCCAAATCTAATGAGTGTATACTTAGCCTGTTAGTGATAGGGTGTGTGTGTTTTATAATAACTATGAAATACTTTGATGTTTAGTGTTATGTAAACT